>NC_083438.1:3321409-3621409 GCF_020745735.1 Hemiscyllium ocellatum
GAGTGCTGGATGTTAGGGGTGGGAGGGGTGACAGGGAGAGGGAGGGGTGGGTGGTAGAGGTGGGAGGGGTGGGAGGGTGAGGGGGGGATGGTGGGAGGGCGAGGGAGGGGTGTGTGGGAGGGCGAGGGAGGGTTGGGTGGGAGGGCGTGGGGGGGGGTGGGTCGGAGGGGTGGGAGAGGTGGGTGGGAGAGGTGGGAGGGCGAGGGAGGTGCGTGTGGGAGAGGTGCAATGGTGTGGGCGGGGTGGGTGGGAGGGGTGGGAGTGCAAGGGAGGGGTGGTGGGTAGGGGTGGGAGGGGTGGGAGTGGTGGAAGGGCGAGGGAGTCGTGGGTGGGAAGGGTGGGAAGGGTAGTAGGGCGAGGGAGGGGGTGGGTGGGAGGTGTGGTAGGGCGAGGGTGGGGTGGGAGGTGTGGGAGGGCGAGGGGAGGGGTGGGTGGGTGGGTGGGCGAGGGAGGTGTGGGTGGGAGGGGTGGGAGGGTGATGGAGGGGTGGGTGGGAGGGCGTGGGAGGGGTGGGTGGGAGGTGTGGGAGGGATGGGAGGGCGAGTGAGGGTTGGGTGGGAGGGGTGGGAGGGCGAGGGAGGGGTGGGTTGCAGGGGTGGGAGGGCGAGGGTGGGAGGGGTGGGACGGCGAGGGAGGGGTGGGTGGTAGGGGTGGGAGGGGTGGCAAGGCGAGGGAGGGGTGGATGTTAGGGGTGAGAGGGCTGACAGGGAGAGGGAGGGGTGGGTGGTAGAGGTGGGAGGGGTGGGAGGGTGATGGAGGGGATGGTGGGAGGGCGAGGGAGGGGTGTGTGGGAGGGCGAGGGAGGGGTGGGTGGGAGGGCGTGGGAGGGGTGGGTCGGAGGGGTGGGAGAGGTGGGTGGGAGAGGTGGGAGGGCGAGGGAGGTGTGTGTGGGAGAGGTGCGATGGTGTGGGCGGGGTGGGTGGGAGGGGTGGGAGTGCAAGGGAGGGGTGGGGGGTAGGGTGGGAGGGGTGGGAGTGGTGGAAGGGCGAGGGAGTCGTGGGTGGGAAGGGTGGGAAGGGTGGTAGGGCGAGGGAGGTGTGGGTGGGAGGTGTGGTAGGGCGAGGGAGGGGTGGGAGGGGTTGGAAGGGCGAGGGAGGGGTGGGTGGGTGGGCGAGGGAGGGGTGGGTGGGTGGGCGAGGGAGGGGTGGGTGGGTGGGCGAGGGAGGTGTGGGTGGGAGGGGTGGGAGGGTGAGGGAGGGGTGGGTGGGAGGGGTGGGAGGGCGAGGGAGGGGTGGGTGGGTGGGATGGGAGGGCGAGGGAGGGGTGTGTGGGAGGGGTGTGAGGGCGAGGGAGGGTTGGCTGGCAGGGGTGGGAGGGTGAGGGTGGGGTGGGTGGGAGGGCGAGGGAGGAGTGGGTGGGAGAGGTGGGAGGGCGAGGGAGGGGTGGGTGGGAGGGCGAGGGAGGTGTGGGTGGGAGGGCGAGGGAGGGGTGGGTGTGAGGTGTGGCAGTGCGAGGGAGGGGTGGGAGGGAGGTGTGCGAGGGTGAAGGAGGGAGGGGAGTTAGGGTGAAGGAGGGGTGGTTGGGAGGGGTGGGAGGCCGAAGGAGGGGTGAGTGTGAGGTGTGGGAGGGCGAAGGAGGTGTGGTTGGGAGCGGTGTGAGTGCGAGGGTGGGGTGGGTGGGAGGGCGAGGGAGTGGTGGGTGGGAGGGGTGGGAGTGCGAGGTAGGGTGGGTGTGAGGGCGAGGGAGGGGTAGGTGGGAGGGGTGTGAGGGCGAGGGAGGGGTGTGTGGGAGGGGTGTGAGGGCGAGGGAGGGTTAGCTGGGAGGGGTGAGAGGGTGAGGGTGGGTTGGGTGGGAGGGCGAGGGAGGAGTGGGTGGGAGAGGTGGGAGGGCGAAGGAGGGGTGAGTGTGAGGTGTGGGAGGGCGAAGGAGGGGTGGTTGGGAGCGGTGTGAGTGCGAGAGAGGGGTGGGTGGGAGGGCGAGGGAGTGGCGGGTGGGAGGGGTGGGAGTGCGAGGTAGGGTGGGTGTGAGGGTGAGGGAGGGGTAGGTGGGAGGGGTGTGAGGGCGAGGGAGGGGTGGGTGGGAGGGGTCTGAGGGCGAGGGAGGGGTGGCTGGGAGGGGTGGGAGGGCGAGTGAGGGGTGGGTGGGAGTGGTGGGAGGGGTGGGAGGGCGAGGGAGGGTGTTGGGAGTGGTGGGATGGCGAGGGAGGGGTGGGTGGGAGTGGTGGGAAGGTGAGTGAGGGGTGGGTGGGAGGGGTGGGAGGGCGAGTGAGGGGTGGGTGGGGGGGCGAGTGAGGGGGGGTGGGTGGGAGGGTGGGAGGGCGAGTGAGGCGTGGGTGGGAGGGGTGGGAGGGCGAGGGAGGGTTGGGTGGGCGAGGGAGGGGGTTGGAGGGGTGGGTGGGAGGGGTGGGAGGGCGAGGGAGGAGTTGGTGGGAGGGGTGTGATGGCGCGGGAGGGGGTGGGTGGGAGGGCGAGGGAGGGGTGGGTGGGAGGTGTGGGAGGGATGGGAGGGCGAGTGAGGGTTGGGTGTGAGGGGTGGGAGGGCGAGGGAGGGGTGGTTTGGAGGGGTGGGAGGGCGAGGGTGGGAGGGGTGGGACGTCGAGGGAGGTGTGGGTGGTAGGGGTGGGAGGGGTGGCAGGGCGAGGGAGGGGTGAATGTTAGGGGTGGGAGGGGTGACAGGGAGAGGGAGGGGTGGGTGGTAGAGGTGGGAGGGGTGTGAGGGTGAGGGAGGGGATGGTGGGAGGGCGAGGGAGTGGTGTGTGGGAGGGCGAGGGAGGGGTGGGTGGGAGGGCATGGGAGGGGTGGGTCGGAGGGGTGGGAGAGGTGGGTGGGAGAGGTGGGAGGGCGAGTGAGGTGTGTGTGGGAGAGGTGCGATGGTGAGGGTGGGGTGGGTGGGAGTGGTGGGAGTGCAAGGGAGGGGTGGGGGGTAGGGGTGGGAGGGGTGGGAGTGGTGGAAGGGCGAGGGAGGCGTGGGTGGGAAGGGTGGGAAGGGTGGTAGGGCGAGGGAGGGGTGGGTGGGAGGGGTGGTAGGGCGAGGGAGGGGTGGGAGGGGTGGGAGGGCGAGGGAGGGGTGGGTGGGTGGGCGAGGCTGGTGTGGGTGGGAGGGGTGGGAGGGCGAGGGAGGGATGGGTGGGAGGGGTGGGAGTGCGAGTGAAGGGTGGGTGGGAGGGATGGGAGTGCGAGGGAGGGGTGGGTGAGAGGGATGGTAGGGTGAGGGAGGGGTGGGTGGGAGGGGTGTGGGGGCGAGGGAGGAGTTGGTGGGAGGGCGAGCGAGGGGTGGGTGAGTGGGGTGGGAGGGCGAGGGAGGCGTGTGTGGGATGGGTGGGAGGGGTGGGAGGGCGAGGGAGGGGTGGGTGGTAGGGGTGGGAGGGTGAGTTAGGGGTGGGTGGGAGGGGTGTGAGTGCGAGGGAGGGGGTTGGGAGGTGTGGGAGGGTGTTAGGGGTGGGTGGGAGGGGTGGGAGTGCGAGGGAGTGGGGGTGGGAGGTGTGGGAGGGCGAGGGAGGGCTGGGTGGGAGGGATGGGTGGGCGAGGGAGTGGTGGGTGGGAGGGGTGAGACTTTGTTGAAACATAACCCGAAGTTCCTGCAAAAGGTCTGCAGCATCTGTGCAGAGAAATCAGAATTAATGTTTCTAATTCAGTGGCCCTTCCTCAGAACGGATGGTAGCCCTGAAAATGTTGATTAATATCCAGCAGAAGCTGAATAACTGTTCATGAAAACTGTTAGTAGCAAACAATAGGGGGTCAGTAATGGAAGGCTACGTGAGAATTAGGCCTGGTGTCTGGGTAGGGGGCATAGAGGAGTTCAGTCCCTAACATTATTATTGACCATTATTTTGAGTCTGAATGTCTGCAGGGTCCACCCGCGGAAAATGAGGTGTTGTTCTTCCGGCTTGACTTGAAATGTCCTGGAACATTCCAGCAAGCCTGACGCAGAGATACCGGCCAGGGAACAGGATGGGGGGAATAATGACGAGGGGGGAGGTAATTGGGAAAGTGTAACAGCTTCGGCAGGGGAAAGTGAAGTGTACCTGTGGTGGGGCCTGGGGGAGGTGGTGTGTGTGTGGGGGTGGGGGGGAGGTGTGGGCAGTGAATACCGAGTGGACCAGGGTGTCCTGGAGGAAATGGTCACTTCAGAAGGCAGAAAGGGGAGAGGAGGCAAATATGTGTCTGGTGTTGGCATCTCGCTGGAGGTGGGGGAATGCAGACTGATGATCATCTGCATGTGAATGCTGGTGGGATGGTAGGTAAGGATAAGGGAAACTCTAACGCTGTTGCAGCAGGGAAGAAAGATGCTGAGGGTAGAAGTGCAGGAGGTGGGTCGGAACTGGTTGAGATTCCTGTCAATAACAGTGCTGGGGAGTTCTCGGTTGAGGAAGAAGGTGGACGTATCAGAGGCCACATTTTTGAAGTTGACATCATCAGAAGCAATGTGGTGGAGATGGAGGAACTGAGAGAATGGAATGGAGCCTTTGTAGGAAACAGGGTGTGAGGATGCATACTCCAGGTAGCTGTGGGAGTTGGTCGGTTACGACTGGATGTCAGTGACCCGTCTGTCCTCAGAAATAGAAGCAGAGATATCAAGTAAAGGAAGGGAGGAGTCAGAGGTAGAGAGGTGAATGTGAGGGAGAGGTGCAAATTGGAAACAACGAACCTTTCCAATTCTGGACAAGAAAGAGGAGCAACAGCGATGATAATATGTACATATTGGAGAAAGAGTTATGGATGGGGGCTGGAATAGAACTGGAAATAGAATGACCTACGTACCCCATGAAGAAACAGGTATAACTTGGGACCACGTATGTATCCATGCACCCCCTCTGTATGGGAGGAGCAGGCTGAAGCAATGGGTCTGCATGGGCAGTTCTGTTTGTGAATTTTCAGGAGGAGATAATCAGATTCTCTGCTATCAGAGAACCATCAGCTTCGGGACTGTTAGGTGGGGGTGAGTAGGGGTGGGTTGGAGGTGTGGGCCAGTGAGTGGGAATCTCCAGATGAAATGTGGTCAGATTTAGTAAATAAAATAGCCTGATGTACTATGGTAGAGTTATGGATCAGCAGGTGACATGTGAAGGTATCTGAGAGCTGGCACTCAGCCTCTGAAATGTGGAGGTGAGTCCACCAGACTACAGCAGCACCACCCTTATCGGCACAGGCTGAATAACACAGTCAGGGTTGGATCGAAGCATACAGCGTACATTCTGTTCAGAGGGTGATAGGTTGGATAGGGAGAGGGGAAATACAGAGAATTTAAGACAAGTAAACTCACATGGAAAGTTATCAATGAACATGTTGAGTTCAAGTAAATGCCAGAGGGATAGATCCAGGTGGAGGGAGAGTGTTGGAGCTGGGCGAAGGGTCTATGGGATGGGGAGTGGACTCTTGTCCAAAGAAATGGACACCGAGGAGAAGATGGTGGAAGAGGAGTTCAACATTATGTCGTTCCTGAAATTCATTAAAGTGGGGGCACAGAGGGATAAAGCTGAGACCTTTGCTGAGTACAGAACATTCAGCATTAGAGCGTGGAAGGTTAGGAGGGATGGTGAATACACGACAGGAGGTGGGCTTGGAGGAGGGGATGGAGTCAGAGCACAGGGCATGGTGGTGTGGCAGAATCCAGAGGCTCATAGGCATCTCTAAGTTATAAGTGGGCCTCGTATATCTGGTGAGCATGGCAAATGAGCTGGAGAATGAAGTAGAATTGGGGAATGGTGCAGCCTTGAGCCAATGTGATGTGATGCTGTTAGACAGAGAAAATGTTGATCTCAGTGGCAACGACACCGCATGACCAGTCCTCAGAAAGTAAATGATTGAAGATAATCTGAATCGTTACCTTATTGTAATGCTCTGATTTCATTGGGGTGACACTCAACCAGCAAGGTTTTATTTTTCTGAGATTTTAGACCAAACTGTGAAAACTGATGTAACTTGATGTTATTAATAAAACAAATCCATCCATGGTTTTGTAAGGCACTCGCGAGGGCAGAGTTTATTTGTCATTCCCAATAGCTCTGGTAAGGTGTCATTGTTCATTGAGGAAATTACCAGCACAGAATTTCCTCTGATTCCCATTAACTACAGTTTGCTGAGGGTGAATGATGCTACATGAATCAAATGCTACTTTGATGGCAAGGGAAGTTAGTCTGATCTCACCTCAACTGACATTGGAAAATAAGTTAAAATACTAAAGAGAAAAAGGATAGAACACGGCTTATTGAACAATGTGGTCACTGTCCTCGCAACGTTTAAGGACAAACAGATGCATGGACTTCTGATTCTGAGGAGAGGTGTTCCCTATTTGGGATGAGGCTGCTTGGTTAAGCGCTGTGACAGAGAGACAGAAAAAAACGTTCCACTCTGTATGGGGGAAAAGCCCACCATATTCATGGTGCATTGGACATGACAGACATACACTATTAGACATTAGGCATTGATCATCTCAATCTCATCATTCACTGATGACCAACAGCAGCACAGAAGCCAGGAGCTCCCTTCACCCCAGTTGGAAAGCCAAAATGGGTAAGAGATGGCCAGTGGAAGTGGGAGTAACTAGGCAATTGGTGTAACTTACAGTAGGAGTGGCAGAGGAAGGGTGTGAAGAGATATCGTCAGTGGAAGAGTATGTGGCAGCAGAAGGGGTCGTGCAAGGGAAGTAGGAGTGTATAAAAAGAGTAACAAGAATGGCTAATGAGGTTTTAGTGACTGGGAAAAGCTTGTTTTTGGAAAAGTGTGGTTGCGTGAAAACCACCAATGTTCAGGAAAATTGAGATCTGTTTCCATTGAAAATTAAAATTTGATGCACTTCTTTTTCTATCACTTGATTCTTTATCAGATTGTACATTCACTCTGTAGTTTTGTATCTCCATCAAATGCAGGTGACGTGATTCCACCCCGGTGTTGTGTCTCAACATTTGTGATTTTTTTTAACAGTATGTATTTGCTTCCAATCCAAGGTAGACATGAGAATATGATCTGATCTCCTGCAGTTTGTCCAAAACATGGAATTTAATTGAATATTTATCCTCATCACATTAGCTGATTCAAGCAGTGAGTCAGTGTCCATCCTGCACATGAAAAATGTCTTCAGTTTTCACTATTGTTACAAAGGACAGTGCCACACAACAGACTAATGTTCCAGTGCAAGGTGCCAAACCGAAGTTCTCCCTAAATTAGTTACAAGCTTTATGAATAAGACATGCTGAGGGATAGAGTGTAAAAGGTGAATTTAACTTTGTGTCGAAAATGGTATTTGCAGCACCCTCACAATAGGTGTTAACTACATCACTCTGTAAATTCCCCAAAATAAGAACAACAAGAGACTGGAATTCTTAATTATTCCTTTGTGAATAACATGTGGAGAACAGGAGGAAATCAAGGTTTGTTTGTGATATTCATAAATGATGATGGTGAGAATGTGGAAGATGGATGGAAGTGGAATGATAACTAATGTTGGGGATGACACAAAGATTAGCTGGGTGCTTCACAGTGAGGAGGACAGGGTTAGGCTAAGGCCGATATAAACAGATGATTTCTATATCCAGATTAATGGCCGATGAAGTTTAACACTGATAAATGTGAGAGGATGCACATCTGAATTAATAAGATAAGTGAGAACTCAAACTTTGAAGAGCGAGGGCTAAACTTGCTCCTTTTTTCTTTGCAGCAGGGAAGGTTGAGGAGGGAACCTGGTACAGGTGTACAGGAGAATAAAGGGTATGGAGAGAATGAACAGACAACAGCTGTTTCCCTTACTCTAACGGTCAAAAACCAAAGGAAACATGCTTAAAGTGAAAGGCAGGGGATTGAGAGGGGATTTCTGGAGTTTGTATTGAACTGAGAGGGTGGCACAGACATAGAATATAAAGTTCCTATGTGTGGAAACAGGCCCTTCGGCCCAAAAAGTCCACACTGACCCTCCAAAGAGTAACCCACCCAAACACATTCCTCCTATATTTACCCCTGACTAATGTACCTAACCTACATGTCTCTGAACACTTTGGGTAATTTAGCATGGCCAATTCACTTATCCTGCACAGCTTTGGATTGTGGGAGGAAATCGTAGTACCTACAGGAAACCCACGCTGATATGGGGGAATGCAAAATCCATACAGGCAGTCACTCAAAGCTGGAATCAAACCTGGGTCCCCAGCGCTCTAAGGAAGGCGTGCTAACCACTGAGCCGCATTTCAGCCCCGAATAACATGTGCCTGGAATGCATTTCCTAGGCGGGTGATTGATCAGGTAATCTCACAAACTTTAAAAAAGCCTTTGGATATGCACTTGGTGATACAGGCTCTCACTTTCATTCAATGTTTCTATGTGGTGGCAGTCATGAACACTCATATATATTCCGAAGCAATAGCTAATGGCAGTTCCTAGTTTTTTCCATTGACTGTACTCAGTAAGTGAGCCTCCAGTGAAGTGCTGGTGTTATCTCCCACTTTCAATTAAAATGTTTCGGTTTCCTTGAGTTGGTAATGTAATTTCCAGCGTCGATGATGTCATTTCCTGCCCTTTTTCTCAGAGGATGGTAGATGGAGTCAAAATTGACGTGTTTGTTGATGGAGTTCCGGTTGGAATGCCATGTTTCCAGGAATTCTTGTGCTTGTCTCTGTTTGGCCTGTCCTAGGATGGATATGCAGACCTAGTCAAAGTGGCATACTTCCTCATCAGTAAGTAAGACATTCGTATCGGGATCATGTCTTTTGTAGCTAGTTGATGTTCATATATCCTGGAGACTAGTTTTCTGCTTGTTTTTCTGTTGTAGTGTTTGTTAAAGTTCTTGCATGGCTAATTGTTCCTGGAGCAGAACCGACAAAGATGTGAATTTATTGCGGTGCTCAAAAGTATGAAAAAAGTTGCAGAGTAGAAAAAGAATACTCTATTAGTAGGCATTATAGCATCAAGGAATTCTAATTTCAAGGTTGTCAGTAAAAGAGCTAGAAGTGAAATAAGGAAAAACGTCTTTATTTAGAGAGTTGTTACGAATTGGAATTGACCGGCTGGGAAGATTCAAAAGAGAACTGGATATATATTTGGAAATTATGAATTTAACGGGCAACAGAGGGAGGGCTGGCAAATGGGAGGTGCTTGGGAGATATTTTTGGAACTGATGCATACATATTGGCCAATGGCTTCCTCCTGTACTTTAAAGTTTTGTACTCTATCATGTGTCAGCTGTGAATAAAAGTCCGTATCCAATTATTTCACTGTTTAAGTGCTTGCAAATATCTGACTATTTGGTGCAGCATAAGCATTTAAAATGCAAGTATTGCAAGGTCAGCTTCATTATGAAGTCTAATTATTACTCAGAACATGAATATTTTACATGTTGTATTCCCATTACTAAAACAAATATATCATTGCTTTGTCATAAAACGCTTTGGAAAGCTCTGACTTTTCACTGACACAATATTATGATCGTTGCTTTTTTTTTGCACTCTCCATGTTTCATATTAAACATCATTCATTCTAAAAATTGGAAGTTTTCAAATTATTACTCACTAAAATTTGATAACACAAATAATTTATTTAGTTTAATGTTCACAGTCCATGATGGATTATTGCAATTTTTAAATTGCTGGCAAATTGCTGAAGATTGTTCATTTCAATGAGAAATTAAACTGATTGTTTATATATAAATGTATAAGAACGCTAATTCTATTTGTATGTTAAGTCGTTTGCTCACTCTGAACATGTAATCCTTCAGAAGCCAACCACTTTAAAAATATTGGAGTGGCAAAACATTGCTTTGAATCCTGACATTGAATATCTAATTTTGATCACCACAAGAGTTATGTTCTTTCTTCGATAAAATAAAATGTACATACTTTATTTCTGTCTTAGAAAATCTTGACAGGAGTTTATATTTTAGTTCCATAAATATAGAATGAACAGAATTGATTGAAGTGATTATAGTTCAGTTGAATGATTATCATTCACAACTTATTTTTGCCCAATTCATGAAATATAGCAAACATCCGACTATTGTTCGGCTCAGTAAACTCACCACCTTGCAATGAGCTACGCTGAAAATTGCTTCCAATAGATCTGAAATCATTTACACTGTTATTGGACCTCACAGCTGCCTGAGATACACAGAGACTCAGTTGTCTTTTCCAAAGTCTGTACATTGAGTTTCCAACCTGGGTCGGGGCAGTCAGTCAAACATTACTTCAAAACAAATAATTTGGAATCCACCTTGGGCAGGGGGAGAACCCGCCAACAGACTATCATTGGTCACAGTGTAGGTAGAAACGTTGTCCAGGTTAAATACTAATGGCTGACCAGCAATCAAGTTTTAAAATTCATCTTCAGCCAGAGCCTGGCCTAGAGAGCAGACGTGTTGACATGGAGAGCCAGAATCACATCATTCGAATTACCTATGGTGATGAAATCTGACCTGCCTCCAAGATTCCATACACCTGCATCCCAGGTGAAGACGTTAACAAGTTGACAATCTATTGCAGTGCCTTGTGCCTCACAAAGAAACCTCTAAATCCATATCCAATAAATATCACCTTCACATTCTCCAGTATCAAATAACATTGTACATCTCTGTGAATGGTCAGAGATTACTACATGGATCACACAGTAGAATGGATGTGAAGTAGATTCAGCAAACGGCAATCCAAAATTATATTAGATTACTTAGAGTGTGGAAAAAAGGCCCTTCGGCCCAATAAGTCGACACTGACCCGCCGAAGCGCAACCCACCCATACCCCTACATTTATCCCTTATCTAACACTACGGGCAATTTAGCATGGCCAATTCACCTGGCTGCACATCTTTGGACTGTGGGAGGAAACCGGAGCACACC
Organism: Hemiscyllium ocellatum; assembly: GCF_020745735.1. Lineage (NCBI taxonomy): Eukaryota > Metazoa > Chordata > Chondrichthyes > Orectolobiformes > Hemiscylliidae > Hemiscyllium > Hemiscyllium ocellatum. Next base: position 3,332,163 of record NC_083438.1, read on the forward strand.
CGCGCAGACACGGGGAGAACGTGCAAACTCCACACAGTCAGTCGCCTGAAGCGGGAATTGAACCCGGGTTTCTGACGCTGTGAGACAGCAGTGCTAACCACTGTTGCCACCGTGCCGCCCAAAATCACATTAATAACTGAACTTGGCGGATTCTGTCTGGTTTAAGTAACCACATATATTATACTGGCTTTCAGGTGATTGTAACAATGCACACCAAACTGGAGGTTTTGGCCTTACACCCCTCCAAAGCTTCCTGATCTCACACACATCACTGCCTCACACATTCAACAATTGATGACAATCCACAAGCTGGGTGAAACCGGAAACACAGAACAGTAAGAGATGGGTGAAATCCTCAACGAATATTTCTACTCTATGTTTACCGTGGAGAAAGACATGATGACTTCAGAACTTGAGGAAGTTAGTCGTGATATCTTAGGGACAATCCATGTCATAGTAGAGGAGATTTGGACATACTAGAATGTTTGAAAGTGGATAAATCTCAAGGTCCTTACACGATATATCCGAGAACATCTCAAGTGGCTCCAGAAGAATTTTAGGCGACCCTGGACTATAGTGTTGATCATCACTGACCACAGTGGACGTTCCGGAAGACTGGAGGGTAGCAAATGCCATGCCCTTATTCAAGGAGAACTGCACAAAAAAAGCCTTGGAACTACAGATCAGTAGGTTTAACATACGTGGTAGGTAAGTTACTTGAGAAGGTTCTGAGGGGTAAGATGTACATGCATTTAGGAAGACAGGCTTTGATTAGGAATAGTAAGTGTGGCTTTGTGCGAGGAAGTTTGTGCTTGACACTTTTCTTAATGTAATTGGATGATGTGACCAGGAAGATTGACTTGGGTAGGGCAGTAGACTTCGAAACATGTGATGTTGGAAAAGCACAGCAGGTCAGGCAGCATTCGAGGGGCAGAGGAATCTATGTTTCGGACATAAGCCCTTCAACAGGAATGTCCAAAATATCGATTCTCCTGTTCCTCTGATGTTGCCTGACCTGCCATGTTTTTCCAGTACCACACTTTTCGACACGAATCTCCAGCATCTGCAGAGTCACTTTCTCCAAGATTTAGTCAATATGGATTTCAGTTACAGCAGAACAGAATGAGGCCTTTCAATCCCTGGAGCTTGATGTACAATTACAGGAGAAGGCCAATAAACCCCTCGGGCCTATAAAACTGTAACCAGACCATGCAGCACCAGTATCAGTTACACAGCAACAGGATCAGTCTATTCAGTTACTTGAAGTCGGTAACACAGGAAATTGAAGAGGCCACAAAGTGACTGGACTATGGAGTATACTGGAATAAAACCAGGCTACATAGACCATCAGACCTGCACTTCCATTCAGTAAATCAGGGCCGATCTGCACTCGGCCGCAATTCCTCTTTTATGCCCAATTCTTTATGGCCCTCAACTCTCTGACGGGTCAAAATCTATTGACACCCACTCGCACCCCCCAAACATTTCAGTGATTTGGCCTCCCCAACTGTCTGGTCCCAACCGTCACTACTCCCTGAGAGAAGGAAACACTCCCCAGACATATACTTTGGCCTATTGAAATGGATAGAAGATATGAACACAGCGTAAAGTGACTGGCCCTGATATCATGGCAGTATTTGATTGAGCGAGATGTCAAGGAGACTGAACAAAATTGAACTTGATTGGAATCAGTTGTAAACTCCCCACTGGTTGAATCATTCAGAACACAATGGGGCTGGTGGACATCAATCCTGCCAATCCCTGGATATCTCTGTGGGCGATCCTCAGGGGAGCGTCTTCGGCACAAACGTCTTCAGCTGCTTCATCAATGTCTTTCCCTCTGTCATACGATCAGAGGTGTGGATGTTCTGTGAAGATTATACAACGTTCAGAACAATGAGTCACCTCCTAAGGTACTCAGGTATCAAATCAGAACAACATTCAAGCTTGTGCTGCTAATGTAAAGGTAACATTGATCAAAAACACTGCTGGACACTAAACATTTCCACGGTTAAAAGAAAGAGGAACTCCTTCAACAACTCTAGCTGGTTTCACAGTAATATAAGAAAGCCATTCCACCCATCTGATCTGTTGGATAACAAGAGGCACAATGCGTTCACTCACTCCTGCCTATTACTCAAGAAGACAATTTAAAAAAAAGTAGATGTTGGAATCCAAAATACACACGCAGGAAGCTGGAAGAACAAAATCATCAAGGCAGCATCAAGACGTTGAGAAGTGAACGTCTTGGATATAATCATTCGTCAGGACTGTAGATGGGAGTAAGGGAGTCTATAGATAAAGTGGCGGGTGAGGGAGGAGGAGGCAGAGTGGCGAGGTGGGGGATAAGTGAACACAGATCAAGGGTATCAGCGGGTTGGTGATGGGATGGCTGAGTCCAGTTGGTAGGTAGCTGGACAAAAGCTTGCTCAGAGGAATGGAAGGGGGGAGGGTCTGGGAAGGGAGTCAGGGGATTGGACGGGAGGTTATTTGCAATTGGAGAATTGAATGTTGATTCCCCGGGGTGTAGGCTACACGGGAGACAGATGAGATCTTGTTCTTCCAAATCATGGTTTGGTTCGTTGTGGCAATGGAGGACGCCAAGGATGGCCATGTTTAAAAGGGACTCGGAAAGAGAATTGAAATAGGAGTAATTTAGCTAGGATGACTACTACATTTTAAAACAGACAGAAACTTTATTCATAAAATTACACAATGAAACACAAGGAGCAGAATAAAGAATCACGACAGAATTCAACCTATTCAACTAAACTTAATTATGCTGTCCCGGGCATACACAACTGTGGAAATAATCAAACTCCCAATAACAACCAGTACAAACAGAACATATACTTCCAGGTTGAAATTGAAGGTCAGAAAAGAGAGAGTGTTTCCACACAGCTCCCAGATGAACTTCCTAGTTCAAAACTCAACTGAAAACTGCTCAGCTCAATTCAGCTCAGTTAGTTCATCTAAAGCAACTCAACACTCTCCGTTCATTATACTGGTCATTTATAAAGCATGACCACTTTGGCCTGAAGTCTCATCTGTTTCCATATAAACAAAAGGCATCTAAAAATCCTTTTCATCTCTGTACCAAACCAGACTGACAGGAGCTTGGCCCCGTTTTATTGTCCCTGCGAAAGAAACCAAGGATAGAGTCTCCTTGAGCCAAGGAACAGCTTTTTGACAAATAAGGGACTTGCTTTGTGACATGTCTCCCCCCACTAAAAAGAAGAACCATCAATGCTAAAAGATGGCTGCATTTTTAACCCTTCAAACCCAGTTAGTAGTCTCAAAACAGACAGATACACTATGCTAACTGTAAACATTCAAACATGCACAAACCCTTTCAAATTCAGGCCGCGGTACACTCACCACCGAGCACCTCTGTATTTCATTCGAATCTCAATAACTCATCAGCTTTCACGCTTTCACGGCCTTCCACATGCACAATTGTCAGATTGAATGGCTGCAGCAAGAAGCTCCATCTAAACAATCTGGCATTTTTGTCCTTAGTTTTTCACACAAATGTGTTGTGATCAGTGTATACGATTGTCTCAGATGCATTGCTGGTAATATAAACACAGTTATGGTGTAATGCCAACACTAACTTTAAAGTCTTTTTCTCCACCGTTGATAATTTCTGTTGATGAACGTTCGACTTCGCAGAAAAATACCCGATGGGTCTTTCTATTCTCCCATCATCCTCCTGCAGGAACACCAGACCAATACCCGCATCACTAGCAACGATAGCCACCTTGAAAGGCTTTGTGTAATCGACTGTAGCTCATTCTGGGAGCAGTGTTTACAAAGTCTTTAGGCTGAAAAATGCCTTTTGACAGTTCTCTGTCCACTGACAGTTCTTGCCCTTGACAATTTGGTGAGTGGAGCCGCCGCACTGCTTAAAGTTTGGCACAAACTTTCGGTAAAATCCAGTCAATCCCATGAACCGTAGTACTGCATATTTCTATTTGTCGACGGTGTGAAACACTCCCCAACTACTTTCGTTTTCATATCTCATGGGGCCATTTATCCATGTCCAATAACGTGACTTGGGCTTTCTCAAATTCACTTTTAGCTAAGTTTACCACCAAGCCTGCCTTCTGAAGTTGATCGCACAAGTCCGATAAATGCTGTAAATGTTCCTTCCGTGAGTGACTAAAAACCACCTGGTCATCAACGTAGACCACACAGTTGGGTAATCAGGCAATGACCTTATTATCAGTCTCTGAAATGTGGCTGGATCGTTTTTCATTCAAAATGCCACAATTTGAACTGTCCATTTGGCATTATGAAAGCCGAAATTGCCTTTGCTTTCTCTGACAGAGTTCCGTGCCTCTGAGCAAATCCAACTTAGAAATGTAAGTAGCTTCTCCCACTTTTTCAACACCGTTCTCCAAACATGGAATTGGATCTGCATCAGTCTTTGTAACGGCATTGACTTTGTGATAGTCCACACATGACCGTTGGGTACCATCTGGCTTTGGTACTATGACTATATGTGAACTCCAGTCACTGTAACTCACTTCTATTATGACATATTGAAGTGTGCGCTCTATCTCCTTCTGAACCTGTGCCAGTTTTGGAGAGTCATGCCCATAAGGATGTTGCTTAATCAGAACAGCATCTCCTGTGTCTACATCATGCACAATTATGTTCGTACTTCCCAGTTTATGGCCGCATATCTCTCCACAAGATAGTAAAAACTCTTTCAGGTCACTTTTCTTTTCTTGTGTAAGGTAACTCAATAATTTATCCCAATTTTTGACAACTTCCTCATTCTCCAATTTGATTTGAGAAATGTCCAATTCAGAATCCTCTGAACTTGGTTCTTCCTTCTGTGCTGTAATCATTAACACCTTCTCCTCTTGCTTTCCTTCCCTGTCAAAATACCTTTTGAGAATATTCACATGACACACTCCGTGAGATCTCATCCTGTCTGGAGTCCGTATCAAATAGTTTACCTCATTCAATTTCTTCCCAATTTGATAAGGTACGCCAAAACTTGCTTTTCAAGGTTCAACTGTTACTGGAAGTAACACCAATACTTTACTCCCAATTGCAAAATTGCCGATTTATGATTTCTGATCCACTTCCTGTTTCATTGTATGCTGCAATACTTTTAAATGCTGTCTACCCAACTCTCCAGCTCTATTTAATCGTTTCCCTAAAATTTGACACATCATCCAAATGGATGGTCTCTGAATTCTGACTTATTAATTTCTCCTTAACCAATGTTAATAGTCCTTTTACTTTATGCCCACAAATTAATTTAAATAGACTGAATTTGGTCGATTCATTCTGTGCATCTGTGATCACAAATAGTTCAAAAGGAATTTCCTTATCGCAATCATCTGGATAATCCTGACCATAAAACCTCAACATGGTCTTCAGTGTCTGATGCCATCTGTCTCATGCTCCCTGTGATTCCAAATAGTACGCAGTAAATTTGTATTGCTTTATTCCCAAGTTATCTATCATCTCCTTGACTAGTTCGGATGTGAGGTTTGATCTGTCTGGATCTGCATTGGTAGTCAGTACCTAGTAAAAAATAAGCATTTTTCTACAACTCTTTTAGCTGTGATGCTGCTTAATGGGTCTTCCCCTAGAAATCTGGTCGACACATTCATTATTGTTAATAAATACTTATTTCCACTTTTTGTTTGAGGTAGGGGCCTACACAATCTATCAAGACTCATGCGAAAGGTTCCTCAAATGTTGAAATAGGTATTAAAGTTGCAGGTTTATTACTGTCTGTGTGACATCTGGCAAAATTCGACTACATCTTTGTGTAGTCCAGGCCAGTGAAAGTATCTTTGTATTCCAGCCTGTAATGTCCTAACCCCGAAATGATCTCCAAGTGGTAGCTCATGTTCCACTCGCAGCGCCTCCTTTCTACACTCAACAGGAAAATCAATTTGAAGAATTTCTGTCCACGCCTGATCTGCTTCAATGTGCGCTGATCTGCATATCCACATTAAGACATCATTTAAGTAATAACACACAGGAATGCAATCATTCTCTTTCTTGCTAAATGTTTTTTTGATCTAACTTTTGTAACTCCTCTTCTTTCTGCTGTAATTCAATCACCTTAGCAGAGCTAAAATACTTTCATGTTTTCATACTTGCTCCTTCTGTTCCACTTATCTGGTCAAAAAGAATCTTTCGGATAACTCTATGTCAGCTTCCTTATCTGTGCCTTTATCCTGCTTCAACCAGTGCATCTGTGATCTTCTGATGACGTAATCAGGGAAAATTCCAGGATAAACATTCTCCAGGTCTTCAGTTTTTTGCATCTCAACTGGCGTTTCAACTAGAGTAGGCAGAACGCCTACCAGTGAATCAGCTATACTATTTGCAAGGACAATTTTATTCCTGAAGCTGAGAGTTAGGGGTCCAGTACACTTACCACACATTCTCCACTCTTCTCTGGACTCCATCTCCTCACTTTACATAACTGAGCACTTTCTTCCTCACTATGAATTCCTGTTCCCAGCACATTTTCTGGCAATAGTCTCTTAAGAGTTCTTAAAGCCTCACCACTCAGCATTGCAGACTGAAAATATCCTGTGTCAATTAATATTGGAACCTCCTTACCAATTACTCCTGGCCTATGTGAATAAACTTTACCCTTCTATGTAGACTTTTTTACGCAGGTTTAGCATGTCCACTGATCATCTTGTACACTCTGAGGTAATTGCCTAACTCACCCTATGCTTTTTGTTACTAGTTCAACGAAACTTTCAGGCTTGTCTTGTTATCCTACAGCTGGTTTTCTCCCAGCTCACCAACACTGTGAATTTGTGTGGCCCACGTTATTACAATGAAAACACCATAGTATTTAAACTTCTTTGTCCCCCACAAGGTTTTCTTTATTACCGTGGTAAATTATCCTTACATTCTACCCTGTGATCTACCTTTCCCTTTGCAAGTGAGGATATCTCTTTGCTCCAATTTCTGTCCCTCAGAGACCAGAACTGGTTCTGGAAAGCAAATAAAGTTTATGGACCAGTTCATAATCATCAGCCATTTCAGCAGCTAACCTTGCTGTTTACACTCTCTGCTCTTCTACCTGAGTTTGCACTACATCAGGTAGTGAATTTTTGAATTCCTCCAAATACTAACCTCTCGAGGGGCATTATAGCTTTGCCTGAATTTTAAAGCTCTTATCCAACTAACGAAATTCGTCTGTTTGATCCTTACAAACTCAGTGTAGGTTTGACCAGGATCCTCATTAGATTCTTGAAAGGTTGCCTATGTTGACTTAATGTTGTTTTTTAACCTCTTCAGACTCCCCAGATACCTCCTGTGATAGGGACGTGAATACCTCACCAGTCCTACCTACAAGTTTCGTTTGGATCAACAAAACCCACGTTGCCTCTGGCCACTGCATTTGTTGAGCCACCTTTTCAAATGAGACGAAAATGTCATCACATTCTTCTCATCAAGTTGAGGCAATGCTTGAACATAAGCAAACCAATTCTCAATAGGCTTCTGACTTCCAGGGGTTGCTCATCCACACACTCTTCCTTACTAAGCCCACCCTCAGACGTTATCTCCAGTGTTTTACACTAACTTCCCTTTTTAAGTGTCAGTTTTTGCTATTCAAAAGCTCTCTATTTCTCTCTCCCCTGCTGCTTTCTCTTTTGCCACTCTTTCTTTTTACTCTCTCTTCTGCTGCTCTCTCTATTCCCCCTTCTTCTGCATTTTCTCGAAAGTCAAATGTTTCATTTTGGCTGCCCATTCCTTACGTCTCGCCGCTAACTCAAGATGTTTTATTTGCAACTGAATTCTTGCCATCTGTATAGATTCTGATGGTTTCTCCAGCAAGTTTAATTGACGAGCTACTGCTGTAATTATCTCTCCTTTCCTCACAGAAGCAGTCAGTTCCAATTCCAGCTTCTATGCTAATTCTTGCAAATTCGTCTTATTCACTTTTCGTAAAATATCCAAAGTCACTGCACGCACACCCAGGAAACGTTTGGCGACTGAAATAGCCATTAGTATTCGAAGCTTTGACAACCCCGTCAAACGAATACCCGAACTAAAGACATTATCACCTCCCACTCGCCGTTGAAAATCCAGCAATGAGCCCCCAGTCTGTTATGGACGAGGCTAGATCACACAAAACATTCTTAAGCAAGCAGCCCAGAGCATAACTTTGCAATTTGTTTTCGCAATTATTCAATGAAAATTACCCGCAGTAATTTCGCTCGGGTGGCTACTATATTTTAAATCAGAGAAAAACGTTATACACAAAATTACACCATGAAACACAATGAACAGAATAAAGAACCCCTACAGAATTCAACCTATCCAGCTAGACTTAATTATGCTATTCCAAATACACACAAAAGTCCCAATAATCAAACTCTTTTGAAATACCGTCATAATGGAATGCATGTTTCCAGGTTGAAGCTAAATGGCAGAAAAGAGAGAGAGTTTCCACACAGCTCCCAGTTGAACTTCCCAATTCAAGACTCAACTGAAAACTGCTCAGCTCAATTCAACTCAGCTAGCTCAGCTCAAAGAGCTGACACCTCCCCGTTCATTATACAGGTCACCTCGAAAGCATGACCACTTTGGCCTGTAGTTCCATCTGTTTGCATATCAATAAAAGGCCTCTGAAAATCCCTTTCATGTCATTACCAAACCAGATTGATCATAGCCTTTTATTGACGCTCTGAAAAAACATCAAGGACAGAGTCTACTTGAGCCAATGAACAGCTTTTAGCAAAAAAGGATTGGTTTGGGACAGAGAAGGCAGGCTAGTGTTCTGTATGGAGGTCAGAAGCTGTTGGGAATGGCTAATACTGTCAGAGTGTGGCTGATGACAGATTTGTGAACAACATGACGTTCAATGCAAGGTCATGCACCAACTGTACATCCAGTCGATGAGATTTCATTCAGGACCTGGAGCTCTCTCTCAACCAACATGGGGGCTCCATAGAGCTCTGTAAATTATCATAGAGTCATAGAATCCTATAGCACGGAGACAGGCCATTAGCACAAACTCGTTCATGCTAATCAAAATGTCCATCCACGCTAACCCCATTTCCCTGCGCTTAGTCCATATCTTTCTAAACCTTTTCTATCTATATATTTGTCCAAATGTGAAGACACCTATCATGGAAAACATGGTATATCTAATGTTATACGTGTTCTGTTTTGGAAATAATCACTGTTGATTGATAACACTCCAGTGTTAATGCAATCACGTTTATATTCTTTTTGTAACGTTACAGATGGAACACTTATTTCCTTCACACTCTCCTCATGGTACCATCACTACAGGGACTTGTCTGGTGAAACTCCATTACACCGTCTCTCTGTAGCAAGGAGATCATTGATTATAAATGAAAGAAAATACAGCCTCAAGTACACTCCGCAACTGCAGGACGGTGTCTTCACTCTTAAACTTTTATCATTTTGTAATGAACGATACTACTCATTATTATGCTGATTAATTGCTGAGTCATAGAGTCATAGAGATGCACAACATGGAAACAGATCCTTCGGACCGACCCGTCCATGCTGACCCAGATATCCCAACCCAATCTAGTCACACCTGCCAGTACCTGACTGCTCTGTAGAGATTCTGTTAGTGCCTCATGATCAAGGACATCCAGCTCCTTTTCACCAAGAGCACTTCCCATCAGCTCGACTTCTCATAAATACAAAATGAGAAGGATTTCATTTTTGCCAATCATTTATTTGGATTATGAAGCAAAGTCACACCAACAACAACATCACTATTGCCATTGGAGTTGATTGGAGATACTGAGGAGGCGATGATCCAGCTGTATTATCTCTGAGTATGAATCCAGGAAATCAAGTAATGACCCAGACACCGGATCCGAATCCCACAACGGCAAATGTTGGAAATTGAATTCAATAAAATATCAGCAATTAAGAATCAAATGAAACAATGAAACCATTGTCGATTGTCTTACCTGGCACTATCATACCCTTCAGGAAAGGAAATCTACCTTCTTCAGCTGGTCGAGCTTACATGTAACTCCAGACCCACAGCAATGTGGTTAACTCTCAGTTGCAGTTTGAAATGGCCAAGCCAGCCACTCAGTTCTATCACTCACTTCAAAACCTCAAAGAAATGAAACCGCATGGACCTCAGCACTGACTACTTACAGCCCACGGACTGCAGTGGGTCGGGAAGGCAAATAACCAAAACCATCTCAAGGACAGTGAGGGAAGGAAATTAAATACTGGCCCAGCAGCCCATGAATGAATAAAGGAAGATAATCCCACTCAGGGAAGAGAGAAAAACAGATATAAATAACTTTATTCGGGGACTTTGACATATACCTTACATGGACATTATTATCAGTAATATGGGAACAGGAGAAACATAAGTAAGGTTTAATTTCATTTTTTATTTACATCCCAGCTGATCATCAGCAATCTCTTTGCTTCTTTCTCTCTATCTCTCTCTTTCTCCATCTATTCAACTCAGTCCTTCTCCCTTTCATAACTGATGTCGGTGTCACCAACATTGATCACGCTATTTCCCAACTGTGTTCAGTTCTGATGTATGGTCATTAAAATCGAATTGCCAATTCTATTTTTCTCTCGACCCGAGGGGCTGCCAAATCTTCCCAGTTTATCTGGCACTTTCTCGTTCTTTATTGTTTCTGATCTGTTGTATCATTCTTTCATTTATTTAACCTTTAATTTTGTTATTACTTGGAATGTCTGCATCACTGACAGGGGCAGCATTTTTTGACCTAACTAAATGTAATTTATTGTGAGGTCATTCTTTCAGGCAGTACAGAACCAAGCACATTTCTGTGGGACTCACATAAATCTTAAGCCAGACCAGCTAATAACTCAAGTTCTATTTACCAAAGGACATCAGTGAAATAGATAAACGTATGAACAAAATGCTGGAAAATGATATGGTTGTTATTTCCAATTCCTGTCTTTTGTATTTACTTTCTGACATCGTCTGTGGTAGGATGTGGAATAGTATCTTTCTGTGTAATAGCCTGTGCATCTGAATTACATTTCTTCCAACATTACTGCGCTGAGAGAGTGTTCCTGTCATTAAGTTATTTTAGAGACAAGAGCAAAGTTGCGATCGAAATATTTGCAACGGAAAGAGTGCTTAAAGGGGAGGTGGAATCATAATGTTTGAATTTTACCAAAGCATAGATAATGGTTTATTAAGCGTCAGCATTGAAGCCAAGATGGTGACTGGGCATATAATCGAGCTGGGAGTGGATAAGTTTTGTGATGGACAGAATACTGAGACACAAATGAATTTTATTTATTTGAATTCGTTATTGTGAACAGTCTCGTTCTCAGATGTTTGTGAGGGCGGGGGTGTGGGCGGTTCTGAAATTTGTGGGTAATCAATGGAATTTGCATTTGAAACTGCAGACAGTAGTTTCCGTCTTTGTCAAATATAAATAACAGAAATAGCGAAGAAGTTCACCATGGTTGAAGAGATTAATACATGGATAGAGATGAAGAAACTTACCAGGAACACCAACAATAGCGAGGATAGGATAGTAACCCGCCTGGATAATCAGCAGTGCACCCCATATCCGATCTGGTAATGTTGACCAAGACCAGGAAAAAAAGAAAAGACCCGAGGATAAACTCCTGTCCATTGTTGCAGCATTCCAGTCGCATGTTCTCAGATTCTGATCCATGAATGGATCATTCCACACTATTCTCAGATGTTTAAATCTCCTTTTTTCTGTCTCTGCAGCTGCTGATCCCTTTGAGCGCTGGAGTTAATGCATCTGCTGCTATAATGGAATAAACCATTGCAAGAGACCCCTTACTAATAAGAGATGGAAAGCATGCAGTGACATAGCTAGGATCCATGGAGACTAGCATCACTCACAGTCACTGAACAAACAGCTCCATTTAACCCCTTTCAGTAAGGTTCCTTCAGTTCACAAAAACTACTGGACTGGATTGAATGTTGGCACCGTTGGCTATTGATCACGTTTCCCATCACCCATTGCTCTCGTGAAGTTAATAGTGAGGGAGAATGATGCATGTTTTCTTATCGCAGGCCAGATGATTCTGCTGCGCTGTCCATTTGCAATACTCAACCCTCAAAAACCACAATCTACATGCTGTTACCGTGCCGATCTCTCCTCGACTAGAACAGGCAACAGCCAATATGTTTACAGTGGATATATCTGCACTGCATACATAGGAAATGTGAATTTGTCTGGGCATTCCTTTAATTGGTCTAATAAGGCAATTTTGTATCTTCAACATTCAATGTGCTTTAGCACTTTTTTAAATATAAACTTACAAACACCTTAACACACTTTATTAAGCACAAGTTTCTTCACATTCTCCTCATGGTAACATCATGCCAGGGTTTAGTCTGGTGAAACCCATTTGCTGATTTAACCTGTACACAATACACGTAACAGTCTCTCAGCAAACACTATCATTGGGAAAGATACATTTACGTTGGTACTTTAATCATTCTGCATGACCAGGCACATATCATTTACTTCCTGCTGTGTAAAAAAATCTATTTGTGACTTATGACAAAGCGCATCCAGGTCTGTTTCAATAACAGCATTTCCCAACCTCTCACTATTTAATGTGCATAAACGTGAATGATGATATTTGTTGTTCATATCTGAAATATCTTGCAAAGAGCTACTGGCAAAACACTGATCCTTCTGACACCCCAAAGCCTTCAATCCAGATAATTATACTACTCTCTCCATTCCCTCGATTATCCAACTTTTAATCCATTCGGTGTATTCCACCCCTACCTACCCATGGACTCTGACATTCTCTACTCACCTACATTCAACCATGTCAACAGTCTTTTGAAAATTCATATACTTCATTTCCACTGGTTCTCAATTGTCGATGTCACAACGGACAACCTCCAAAATATCCAACAGGTCTATCAAAGATCAAGATCATTTCCCCTTCCTGAATCTAGATTGACTCTTCCGAATCATGACATTATTTTCCAAGTGTCTAGTTGTCACATTCCTTACGAAAGGTTCCAATGTTTTTCTTACAGCTTACATCAAACTCACCACACTGTTTAGTTTGTTGTTTGCTCTCTCCGTCCTGTTTTAAATATTTAGGTTTACAATTGCTGCTTTCCAGTCTGGAGGATCCTTTCCAGAATCTAACCAGCTTTGAAGAATAATCAGTAATTCTTTCACTAGCTCTGCTGCCACCTTCTCAATACTCTGGGATGTTGCTCATCAGATGCAGCAATATACCAACCTTAAATTCAGTGAGGTTTTGAAAGACGTACCTTTTATTAATTCTAATTTCCTGCTGTTCCCCATTATCAACAGTCACTCTGTTCCCCTGTATTTCTGGAAGTTTCTTTCTGTATCTTCCTCAGGGAGATGGACACAATATATTGCTGACAGCGGACAGATGGGTTCTGTCAGCCTGTGAATATATCGGAGGACTGCACTCTAGTGATGTTGGATATGTTGCACACTCCTGCCTGGAAAGTTCCAGAGTTAATCCAGTTTAATTCATGGTGAGCATCAACACAGTCCTGTCACTGGTGTGAGGCTACATAGTATACTGAGGAGGGACCTTAGCTCAGTGACCACCTCAATTTTGGTTTCCTACCTGACACCTGGTCCAACTTAGACAAATGTCCCGGGAAATCGAAGGAAAGATAATGCACTGTCCTGCACCTCCCTATTTATAGAGCTTCTCTTCAGTGGAGCCTCATCTCCATTTGTTTACCATGGACCCAGACACTCTGTACATGCAGTGTATAGAGTGGGGTCACCAAACCCAGCAGCTGCCAATACAAACCCGAGATAAGCATCCCCAGAAACTCCATTGATTTTCCAATGGGAGGAACAAGCCCATTCCCCACACAGACCGTGCACGCGCTCAGTGTTGAAAATTATTTCCACTCCTGAGTTTCTCTTTCTGGTTGAGAAAGCGTTGCACCTCTGCACACTCCCACGCTAACAGTTTCTCTCTGCAAAGAATCCGTTGACAATGTAACATTACCTTTCTCTATATCTCAGCAACTATAAGGGCAGCACCAGTATTGCTAATGGATTTGATCATCACACTCAGAGAAGAGAGATACAGGGAACCTAACTCACTTTAATCAGGGACAAATCTAAATGGATGCAATATTCAGGAACATGGGAAAACGGGGAAATGTTAGAATAACTTGCCACTTTGTTTTCCTTTCAGTTCATCATCAGCAATCCCTTTGCTCACTTTTTATTTCTGTTCCTTTCTTTTTCTGGACATTTTTCCATTCATTCAATTTAAACCTGGCCCCCACCTCTCTCTCAACCTAACCATCCATGATACCAGGATAAATAATATTATTTCCCAGTTTACTTTCAGTTGTGAAACAGGGTCACTGGACACAAACCGTTATCTGCTTTTCTCCTGACAGAGGCTGCCATACCTGCTGAGATTCTCCAACACTTTCAGTCGATGGAGAATTTTATTTTCGATCTCTAGCACCCACCGTTCCTTGGTTTATTTTCACCTTTCATGCTGTTGTTTCTCGGGATGCCAGCATCACGGGCAAAGGCATCATTTGTTGTCCATCACTAATTGTCTGTGACTACGCGGCCATTTGTCAAGACAAAATGGAGCCAACAATGTTGTTGTGGGTCTAAAGTCACGCTGAGTATAGACTGGGTAATAATGTTAAGTTTCTTTAGCAAAGACTATCAGAGAAATAATGAAAATAAATCTTAACGGTTTCTGGTTTCCATGAGTGAAATTAGGTTTCATTCCAATTTTTGTCATTCGAATGTAAGCTCTGTCATCGGCTGTGGTAGAATTTTAAACACTGCCTTGGAGTCACAGCCCGTGCCTCTGAATAACCCGTCTAGTTACATGATCATTCTGATACAGAGTCCTTATTGCCTAGTCCGTATTCCTTAGTTCCTGGCAGAGAGAGATGGCGGGGTTATCAGTTTAACTACCAACAGTCACATGGATTTTGGGGAAAAAAGTGAAAGAGAGATTGAGAGACAATTTCATGTAAGATCACAGGTTTCAGTATGCTGAAATGAAGACATTTCGACATCATCCTGCAACATGAGCCAGTATTCCTAGGAATGATAGGTGAAGGGGATATTGGCGTCAATAAAGATGAGGGAGAGTTTTAGATGAACATTTGTTCTGCAATTTTGTAACTGGGTGTGGGTTCATCAGAGTCTTCGACTCATTGGGCTGAATCTAACAAGAGTTTGTCTCAGTGACATTTTTATTGAGTGTGACAGAGGGATTGTCTGTACCAGGCTGACTTAGTTTCATGGTGCTATCTTATCGAACTCACCACATTGACTACCCACTCTATCTCATAGTGTTCCTCGCATTCAATGCCACCTCAATTCTCCAACGCAACATGGCTGGAGGGACTCACCATCGCACTGATACCTCTGGATATTCTATAATCACTGACACTTGTGCCATCTTTCAAAGGCCAATGGGCACACAGTTGTACTTCCTCAGTTTGGAGCCACCCTGCACAGGTGACCCCGAGCATGGCAGATAAGGGGAAATAACACCACGATTTTTCAACAGGGGCACAGAGGTCCTAGTGGATGGGCTAGTATGGGGGGTCCATTCTCTTCCCAGAGGAGGCCCGAGCATGGTCTGAGCTCACCAACCAGCTCAGTGCAGTACCTGTGGTCTCTCTCCCTCCCTCACACACATGCACACACTTTAATATGAAATCCAGGTAATGTTCCAAAGAATTCCAATTTTCAGATACAGGGACTTTGAGCCATTCAACCTCCTGGGTTCCTGCAAAAATATGCACTTATTTTATATCCAATCACAATTAGTAATTCTGGCTATTTCACTTTGTCTCACTTTATTGTATTCAGCCAAACACTGCTTCTAAACACTTGTCCTGTTATGAAATACATTTTTGAGCAGAGAATGTTTTATCCTCAGTTGTTATCTTGACCGTTATCTGAATTGTACGATTTTCGTTGTTAGGAAAGTTTCTCTTGCCCTTTGCCTGTGCCTGTTTCTGTCTGTAACCGTTACACTGTCTCCCACTCAGTTGGCTGGATGGCTGGTTTGTGATGCAGAGGGAGGCCACCAGAGCAAGTTCAATTCCCGCACACTGACTGGGACTACCATGAAGGGAACACTCTCTCAACAAAGGGCCAACGAGCATGGTCAATCCACTCTAAGCTGCACATTTCTGTACTCTGGAGGAAACTGGAGCTTTGGGAGTGAACCCACACAGATATGTGAAGAATGTCAAACTCACCTGAGGTTGGAATTGAACCCAGCTCCTTGGTGATGTGCGGCCGCAGTGCTAACCACATATCCATCATAGTCCTCAGTTGGTTCTGTTAATTACTTGCAGCTGACTGAAGAAATCCAACTGGCTTATTCTGATAACTGAACCTGACCCAGTCTTAGACCTTTATCATCGGTCATATTGCCAACCTGGTTACATTTAAAATTTGTCGTGAGCAGTGGAGGAATGGGGCTAGAAATGAAAACAGTGACACCCTCCAACCTCAGTTAGAACCGGAACGAGGAGGAATTCACGAATTGGGAATTCATTCAAGTGGGAATTCTCTCACCCAGAAGATTGGGAGGGCTGAATGTTCATATTATATCGAGGTTGACTTTGTCTGATTTTCCATAGACAGGCGAATCAGGGATCATTGTGAAATCAGAGAAAAGTGCAGCTGGGAATACAATGAGATGAATCATAACCTTATTGACTGGGGGAATAATGTCAAAGGGCCGAATGGTCCAGTTGTGTCTGTCAGCCCTATGTTCTGATGATCCATTCAGCCCTTCGGTCCTGCTGTGCAGGAGCAGATTGAGGCCACTCCGATGGTTTGTTGCAGTTTGGAAAATGTATTGGAAAATCCAGGCTGGGTCAGGCAGTGACCCCCTTCCCCAAATCCCTCTTTTCAGGCGGCCCCTCTCAGTCACTTCTGCTCCTGATGTAGGTCATGTTACAGGCCCAGATTCGCATTGAATACAGTCCCCATTCCCCACACAAGGTGAACTCAGATAAATCCTCTGCTGTCTGTGAATGCAACATTTTACATCATAACTTCCAGGAAAATAATCAATTATTTTCCAAAAACATAAATAAGAACGTAAGAAAGCGGAACCTGCGCTGTCATTCAAGAAGAACATGGCGGATCTACTCCATGGCTCAACTCCACTTTCCTGCTAACCCCTTGCATCCCTCAACTCGCTGAAATGTCACAAACCAATCCACCGATCTGTAAATACAATCAGTGACCCAACCTCCACAACTCTCGGGGTTAGGAAATTCCTGCCATTCACTACCTTCTGAAAGAAAACATTTCTTTACATCTCAGTTTGAAATCTATATTCCTTATTCTGTATCTACATCCCTGACTTCGAGACTCTGCCCTGGTGTGGAATCACATTCTCAACACCGACCTTGTCAAGCCCCCTCTGTATTTTGTCCGTTTCAGTAATGACACCCTCATATATTTAAACCACAATCAATAATTGCCTCAGCATTTTTGATGTATTCAATAGTTCAATCCTTTCATCCCAGGGACCCGTCTAATGAACCAACATTTCTGCATCAATATGCTGACGTTATGTTTCATACACAGAAACACGCCACTCAGTTGTATTGCTCCTTTTTTGGGAGTTCTCTCCATTTAATAACAGCCTGCCTTATGGTTGTCAGTGTCATCCTCAAATTCAAATGTATATTGCACTCAGCTCCCGCTGTCAGGAGCTGAGTTCAGCTCTTGTAAGCTTCTCTTGCCATCGGACTGATATTTGTGGTACTCCAGTAGATACTTTTTTTTCATAAAGTTCGATGAGGCGTGAGTCTCCGATTTCTAAGTTTTTACCAAGTGTCATCCCATGCTAATGCATTATCCACCATACTATGAGCTTCTGTCTTGCGTAAGAATCTTTATTTAGTGATATCTTGTGGAAAATCTCTGGAAAGCATCGCGTCTACCAGTCCTCCTTTATCAAGTCCACTTGTTACAGTCTCATGGATTTCCAGAAAAAAAATCATGATTTTACAGGCAAAATATAGTTCGCCTTTAACAAGACCATGCTGACTCTGCGTAAAGCTTTTCGAAATGCTCTGCAGTCCCTTACTTCATAACAGACTCTCACAGATTCCCAGCAATAATGGTTAGGCTAAATAGTTCCTTCTTCCAGTCTCGCTCGTTTCTTGAAGACAGGCGCCACATTGGAGGGTCTCCAGTTTCACTGGAACACTCCTTTAATCCAGAGAGTTCTGGAGTATCTCACACAGTGCCACCAGCCACTCTGTGACCACTTCTTATAAAACCAGCTATGAATTGCTGATGACCTATTTATCTTTGGTCTTATGTGTTTGAGAAATGCCTTGTTCCTTCTGTTAGAGACAGTTCAAGATCTTCCCTCCTATTACCATTTTGTTTATACCATTGAAATATTTACAGCACATTCCTCTGTGAGGATCGATGTAAAATACTGGTGTAAATTATCTGTCTGTTCCCTGTATCCAGTTCCCCAGTCACACCCTCCAAATGTCCTCAATATACTTTCCTGTCTTTCTTTATACCAAAGATCACACACACCACTTGAACTCTTCTCACATACATGGAAAAGCTCGTTCTGCTTGTTTTTATATTTCTTGCCAATTTGCTGACATCACATCTTTTCTTCCCATTTCTTCACTTTCTATATTCATACAATCATATCACATACAAGCACACTCTTTGGTCCAACTTGTCCATGACGGCCAGGTTTCCCAAACTAAACTATTCCCATCAGCTTGCATTTGGCACATATGCCTCTAAACGGTTCGCATTTATATGTTTGTCCAAATGTCTCTTACATGTTGGAGCTGTACCTGCATCTGCCAGTCTTCCTCTGGCAGCTCATTCCATAAACATATCACCCTCTGTGTGAAAAAAAGAAGTTCCCTCTTCCCCCTTTTAAATCTTCCCTCTTCCAGCATAAACCAATGGCTCAATGATTTAATTTTCCTATCCTTTGGCAAAGATCTTGGCTTTTCACCCTGACCATGCCTCCCCTGATTTTGTAAATTTCTATAATGTCACCCCTCAACCTCCTACTCTCCACCTGATACTAACTTTAAGAACAAGCATTGAAAGTTAAGCACTGTAAATTTGAAACAATGTTAAAAGTGACGGGTAAACAGCCCTCTGCCCAAACTTTGTACTGTCATTTGCTTTCTTCTTTATGTTACAATACTAAGGCAGCATGAAAATCTTACTAGTGCCAATAAGCCGGCAAGCACCTGGATTCCTTTGTCTGATTCCTGTGATGATTTCTCCAGTGAAAATGTATCTCAGGCCAGATCTATGTAATTCTACATGTTCAACATTCTCCCTCCTGGCCTCCATATGACTTTATGTGGTTGTGTTTTCTTTATCTTGCACTCAATAGAGAGAACCCCGATCCTCATTCTCATCTTAATTTAAATTCATTTTATATCATGTTCTCGTTCACCACAGCTAAAAGCCTGTTCATCTGTTGTCACACCCTCAGTTCCCTGTCACCTACCCCCCACCTCGGGCAAGGAACTAAAATGCCCAGTTTCCAATCCTTTTTAGTTCTGAACAAGTGTCCACTGGACCTGCTTAGTTTCTTCAGCAATTTGTGTTTTTCAACATTATCCAAAGACGTGTGTCAAATCTGCTCAAAAGCCCTGTCCAGCACAGAGCGCTGTACATTGGGAAGGGAACAAAAATGCAAAGTGCACAGGTTCTTTGGCTCTGAAACGACATAAGTCTGGCATCACTGACACGACAGAGGTCTTAATCATGGTCAGGGAGAAAAACAGAGGAAAAAACATTCACTTCAAACATAGAAGATGGTATTACTGGAAAGAGAATGATTCAGATTAATATGTTCAAGTATCTGAGTAATGTAACAAATTGGAAGCGTGACATCAGGGTGGGATCCTCAGCAGAATGAGATTGTGGAACTGGATGTGGTCTCACATCAGAAACCAAGTTAGGTCATTGAGTACAGGGCTGATGGGTGAATGGGTCTCGGTGTGAACTGGGGGGAAGTCAGTAGAATTGAGTTGCAGATATTGCAGCTCACACTGGGTTATCATGTGATCTGTAGATCTCAGCAGCAGCCGCAACAGAATTGCATTCAAACACAATCCATAATATTTACCCCAGGATAGTCCATCATTATCCCATTATTATCAAGCCAATCTATGGTTCAGTGACGAGTTTGGGGGAACATGCCAGAGTCAGAACCATGTGTATCTAAACCTGATGACAACCCGTTAAAGCAACCACACTTGACTGGTTACATTCCAAACAGCGGAATGACCATCTGATGGAGAGGGGGAAATGATCCCAAGACAAACTGATATGATCGAAAGTCTGTAGTCAAGCCACATCCAATCATCAATGTCGATGGACTATTAAACAACTTACAGGAGGAGAAGACTCCACAAATATCCCTAGCCCTGCACATCAGTGTACAAGACAAAGTTGTAGTATTTGCAACATCCTGAGCCAGAAGTGTTGAATCGGTAATCCACCTCACCCTCCGCATGATGCCCACAGAATCACAGTTGCCAGTCTTCAACCAAATCGATTCGCTACACGTGACATGAAGAAACGGCTGAACACAGTAGATATGACGACGGCAATGGGCCTGGATACCATTCCTGCAATAGGAATGAAGATTGTGCTGCACAACAAGCCTTGTCCCTGGGGAAGCTGTTTCAATCCAGCTCCAACTCCGACATCTGCCTGGCCAAGTGGAAAGTTCCTCAACAATACCCAGTCCCACAACAAGGGAATGACTATAGTCTAACCATTTACCACGCCCTCAGTCCCGTCACGATTATCACATTGGTGGGAGTGCTTTTTGACAGGGCTGTTAAGCAGCACAGAAATAATGTGCTCTGTGTGGTTTCCGATAGGTCCCCATGTGGAGATGGTGCTGTTGTGCAAATGTCACTGGATTACTGGTCCAGACCGGGATAATGCTCTGGCAGTTGGCGAAAGTTACAAACAATTCACAAAATATCGAGACATAAAATCTGGTGCCAGTAATATTGGCCTTCAATCTAATGTCTATTGTAAACATCTGTTCCTTCCCCAATGTACTTTCAGGAAGTGAAACTCCCGTGCTTCCTGGTCTGGCCTACAAGTGTCTCCAGACACACAGACATGTGATAAACTCTACAATGGTCTCTGATTCGGCCAAGCAAGACACTCAATTGTATCAAATTGTTCTGAGTTCTTAAAGGATAAAATCAGACAGAACACGGCAACAAGCTTGGTTTTGGAAAAGGGAACGGGAAACACAGTCCTGTCGACCAGACAGATGCTGCCTTAATGTTTGACAGCTTGTGACAACAATGACAGAGCTTTCCCCCAGACTGCACAGAAAGATCAGGAAGGGAGCAGGGTATTAGACACTTTTACCTTTCCTTGTTCTAGCTCATGGAGACAAGTTCACTTTTATAACCCTAGCTAATGCATTCTTCAGAAGCTCATCAATTCATGTCTTATGCTGCTCAATGATTGACCGTCCAACCCATACAATCACAGAAGCACTGGCTTTGTACTGTCATAAATACAGCACGATCTACATTAGTCCCACTTTCCAAAATGAGGCCCATACCCATGTATGTTATGGCAATTCAAGGGCACGACCACGTATTTATTAACGGTTGTGAGGTTACCTGCCCTCTCAGGAAGTTCATTCCCGTCCCCAACAGGCTCTGGATGAAAACCAATCGTCAAATCCTCACTAAACATCACACCCTTTCACTTTAACATGGTACTCTCTTGTTCTTCGCCCTTTGACTGAAAGGAACAGCTGCTGTCTATCCATGCCGTCCATGCCCCTGGTAATTTTATCCTTCTGAAGCACATCCCTCTCAGCCTTCTCTGCTTCAAAGTAAACAACCCGAGCTGATTTACTCCCTTCAACGGAACATCCTGGTGAATCTCTACTGTACCCTGTCCAGTGCAATCACATACGTCCTGTTTGTGGCTCCCAGAACTGTACATAGTTTTCGATTTGGCCTCACCAATGTTCCACATAGCTCTTGTAATCTGTGACTCCGTGAATAAAGGCTATGTTTATGGTCTCTATGCTTTGTCAACTTGTGCATTAACTTGTTTAATCACATTCAGGGATGTTTCCAGCACCGTCTGAGCTTCCTAGTGTGCTGCTATTCATTGAGTCCTCCCCTCTCTGGTTCCTTCTTCCAAAGTACATCACCTCATATTTATCAGGGTTACATTCCATTGGCCATTGATCCACCCATTTGATCATTCCATCTGTATCTTACTGTAATATAAGGCCTTCCTCCTCACTGCCAACCAACCAGCCAAACCTTGCGTCAAACGCAAACTGATTTATCACACTCACCCTAAACCCCTGCAAATTCACAGCTGCATCATTTATGAATGCTACAAACAATAAGTTTAAAATCACACAACACCAGGTTATAATTCAAATGTTTTATTCGCACGCACTAGCTTTCGCAGCGCTGCTTCTTCATGATGATTATGCTCTTCGAAATGTCGTGCTTAAATAAACAGTTGGACTATCATCGAGTGTTCTGTAAATTTTTAACTTTACCCAAGCCAGTCCAACACTGGCATCTCCGAATCACAAATAAAATGGGACACAACACTGATCCCTGTGGTACACGATTGGATACTGCTCTCCAGTCAAACAAACAGATTTCTACCAGCAGACCTTCTGTCTCCTACCACTAAGTTGATTTAGATACAACTTGGCAAATTACTAATGAGTCCTACCTTTTCCCTGGTTATTCTGCTCCACTTGACGTACCTGTAGAATATCTTGGGATTCTCCCTAATCTTGCCTTGCCAGCAGGTTTCCATGTCGCTGTGTTCGTCACTCCCCTTCAAATGAAGAATTGTCTTCTAATTGCAGTGTGAAATGGTCTATCCTTTGCCTGCAATAATTTGCCTTAATTGTCGAGTAGACAGCCTGAGAAAAATTCTGTTTATTTCCAACATGTCATATGTTTAGTGACTTCTCTAAATTTCACTATGATCACCTCTCATTCTTTGAAACTGAAAAGAACACAGGCTGAGTTTCCACATCAGGCAATCTCGCCATCTGAGGGATTAATCTGGGGAATGTCCATTGCACACCCTCCATGGCCGTTATATTCTTTCTCAGATTGAGTCACCAACACTGGACTCAATACTCTATGTACAGTTTCATTAGCAAGCTGTGAAACTGCTTCAGCATGAACTTCCAACAATGTTCTGATTCTCTTATATGAAGGCGAATCTGACTTTAACTTTTCACTTTTATATATTCCTCCAATTATCATTCACATTACTTTATTTATGAATTCACTGCATGAGTTCTTATAAAAAGCCTTCTGAAAATCGAAATACAGCATTTCTATTTTGCAATAAACAAGTTCAAATCATTCTGAAGTCTGTCAAATATGAAGACTCTGCCAGACTCTGTCAGTGTATACTGATTCTCTGCAATGTTGCTGTTAATTTCTAAATATCCAATATCAGATCCTACATAATAGCTTCCATCAGTTTACCTACAGATGTCAAGTTAATTGGTCTGAAGTTCTCCACACTATCTCTTCTTACCTTTGCAGATGCTTGAATCCCTTCCACTTATCTCCAACGCTTGAAACACATTTACTAACTTCCAGCCTCTGCAGAATGTGCAGGAAAATAAAACAGTAATCGACAGCACAATAAATGCGTCTATTGTTGATTTATTTCTAATATTTTGATACAAAGTACAACTGGCTCATCAGACTTAACAATGCTCAATCCAGCTGCAATACTACTATGCCAGCCTTGAACTATTACCTTGTTATTGATCTGCATTGACTTTATGTCTTTCGTTCCATGTGATCATTTGGCATTACTCAGCGATTTTAAGGATCTTCCTCCTTGATGACAGATGCAAAGGAACTGGTTTTTTCCTTGGCCCCTTATAAAGCCTGTCTGGTCCCATTTAAATTATATGAGGCAACACCATTTCCAGTCTCAGCGCCAGGGTCTTGGACAGAATCTTGCAATCTGGTTTTAATAGGGAGATGGGTCTGTATGAGGCACATTCCTCAGGAACCTTCCCCATCTCAAGAATTAAGGAAATATTAGCTTCTCTCAAAGATGATAATATGCAATCATATAGGAGTGATTGGGAATCTAACATCGGCCCTGACAGAATCCCTATAAACTCCTTATAAAACTCGCACAGAGGACCATCACGGCCAGGCGCTTTCTCACTCTGAAGTTGCCTTGCAATATCCTATATTTCGCGAACTGTCCAGGGGCCATTAAGGAGAGCGACCTGTTCCAAGGTTACCCCTGGGAGGCCAAGGTTCTTAAAAACGGTTTTAATTTTATACCTCCTGTTTTCACAACCGTCAAACCGATACAATTCAGAGTAAAAGCTCCGTAAAACCTCATTAATTATTTTAGCACCGTATGTAAGGATCCCGGTGCTATGTCTGATTGCAGTAATTGATGGGAGAGCACGCTTTTTCCGAGTCAGATATGCTAAATTATACCCTGGCCTATCCCCATATTCGAACACCCTTTGCCTAGCAAAGGCAAGTTCTTCCTTTGCGTTTTGTGTCAGTATTGAATACAAGGCAGCCTGAAAGGCCGTGATCTGCTGTAGGTTAGATACCGTAGGCCGCGCAAAACGTCCCGCCTCCACAACTTTCAACCATGTCTCAAGTAGACGCTGCTGTTCCTCCTTCTGTCATTTCTGACTAGCCGAATAGGAAATATCTAATCCCTAGCAAAGATTTTTGCAGTCTCCCATTGCATGGACAGACTACTAGCCATGCCCGAGTGGATAGTCAAGAATTCCTGAAAGTCCTTCAAATTTGGAATCCTGAAGGGGAAAAGGTCCCAAATGCAGTGCCACAAACCTAGCCCTTCACTCTTGGCCTTAACCTCCAAATAGACTGGTTCGAGATCTGCGATAGCTATATTCACAACTTTGCAACCCATAATAGAATCCAGAAGGGCGAGAGAGCCAGAAAGAGGCCAATCCTTGTGTGACATTTTTGTTGGTTTGAAAAAAGATGTAGTCCCTGCCGGTCGGATGAAGACATCTCCAAATATCCACCAGCCCAAACTCCTCGCATAAGCCAACCACCTGCTTGGCCTGTGAAGAAATAGTTGGGGGCCCACAAGGCATCCTGTCCACTGTCAGATTCAAAAGAGGCATTATCTTTAGCATCGCAGATTGAAGATATACTGATGGCTATTCAAGCTGATTACTATACTAAGTTTGCTATAGCCGGTGTTCCGGGTAAGTCATTCGAGCTGTCTAGTGAAACGGTCTGAACTGAATTGATGCTCATGATATGTAAATTTTAGAAAAGTGCAAGTCAACGTTTTCGTTTCCAATCAACGATTCCATTCATTAGGAATTATAACTCGCAAATTACTCAATACAAATTGCTCGTCAATATGCGAGGATGCAAGAAACTGTTCTCAACTTCCTTGATTCACTCAGTAAGTCACTCAGTCTGTCGATTGAACTGAATTGATGCTGATGATATGTAAATTTTCGAAAGGTGCAAGTCAACTTTGTCAGTCCCAATCAAAGATTCCATTCCATAGAAATAATAACTAGCAAATTATTATTTGCAAATTACTCCCCACTATGCGAGGATGATACACACTGTCCTCAACCGTCTTGATTCATTTTCTCCTGCAGAGTTTACATCTCCATATCCTCCACACTCACCAATCCTGTCCACTACCAAAATTATGACATCCAGTCTTTTCCTCAGCCTCAGCGCAACTCCTGAATAAACCATCGTTTGTGCCTTTGCTAATTCCGGATACATCTGTTTCAAGTCCCTTCTTACCACGTGTCCATTACGACACAATTGCAGTTGGGATGTTAAACTTGTTCTCTGCACAGAATCTGAAAGATGGGAAGATAGTGTATGGTGGTCACATCATTGGCTCATAGTCTAGAGCCACAGAATAATAATCTGTGGATATCGGCTTGCCTCATGCTCTTTCGAGGAAGCAGAGGGTCACCCTTACCTGGTCGGGTCTCGGTGCGACTGCAAACCCACAGCACTGTGTTTAACTCTTTTCTGCCCTTTGGAACAGCTGAACTAACCACTCACTGCAAGATCAGCATAAGATGCTGCCCTGACCAGGTCGGCACACATCCCGTGATGGCAAATCAAAAGGAAAGATCACTCCCTTACTCTGCCTGTATCCCATATTCCAGCAGTTCATTTCCATTCAGGTAGGTGGCCATTCACTGTTTGAGATGCATTATTTGTGATTGATTCCCTCCCCTAGAGTGATGCCCATCTGAATTGGCACTTCTGGTGCTAGCTTTAAAAATGCTGACCTACAGATCTAAAGATGTTTTAAATTCCAAATCAGTGACAGCACATCGTAAATGAATAGTTTCCTATTTCACACAAAATAAACAGAGCCAGCTAAGTGAGGGAAAGTAATTCTTGCGATCAAACCTGAGAGTGTTGTTGAGGCAGTATTTGGTGCATTACGGATAGATTTTCTCTCCTTTATAAGGCGTGATCTCCGTACCACAGGCAGAGTGAACAGGGGTTCCACCAGACTAATGCCTGGGAAGATGGCACCATGAGGAGTGAGTGAAGGTTGATCTGTAGCGCCCTGAGAGAATGCGAGATAACTGCATTGAACACTGGCTGGGATGGGCAATCACTCATTATATTCTAAGCAGACAATGAGAATGTGATCAATTCCATGACTAATCTTTCACTCACGATGCATACTTGAGGATAGTTTAAGTGCCTGGGAGGACGTTACGCCCTCCTACCCCAACCCCCACTCCTCACGGTGATTGACAGAGACAGAGAGTTCCAGGTTTTGAAAAAAACGCTCCCACAGTAATACAGCGCACTTGGTGTGTGATCCTGCACTGAATATAATATTATCCATCACCCCGACAGCAGCCACAATACCTTCATTCTAAAACAGTTAACTATTCCCTCCAGCTACTGACCTTCATGAAGAACTTGAACCCATATTCTCATAGATGCAAGGTGCCTCCTTGAGGTTTGGGCCATAAGATGATAATACAAAGTACTAAAATGATCAACACAATTCCACCAAATGGTTCAAACGAATTGAGGTCTTCATTTGAAGCATCTTGCAAAGCAAGTTGTTTATTTTTTAAACATTGTTTTCCTAAATACCTCTCAAAAACGAACAGTTTCTGAGTACTTTGCAGGCAGAACACTTGAAAGAATTTCATTCTGTTTGGAATTATTTGTGGCACTTTTTAATATCCCGGTTAAAGTCTCCAATCGATGAATGCAACTGAGAACATCAGAGGCAACCTCACAGTACTGTCAGAAGAGGGGAAGATAGAATTGTCTCGCACGCTGCTCTTGAGTAAATTATCAATTTCAAACAACCCAATACGTGCAACCAGTGGGAGTGTAAATGAAACAATTAAACAGAGCCCCGTTTCAACTCTGGGAATCTTTAGAAACTCTGTGAGAGGGGAAGGAAGGGTGGACTGACCGACTGAGCAGAAACTGTCAAGGTACCGTCCCCTTCTCGCCGGAGCAGGGTCATGAACTCTGACGTTCTCGAGGCGTTAACTGATCTGAGACATTGAAAGCATTCCCATCAGAGCTGCTCCACTCTCGCTATTATCAGTCAGGAACAATAAAACCTGATTCTCTGACCAGGCACCCAACTCTAGCCGCGATGAGGAAAACACCCACTCTTAACAAATACACCACGAGTGCTGCCTCCCAAGCTGTTGGACTGCTTCTTAATGGCTATGAATATGGGGTTTTATTTATCAGGTCATAAGTTTGAGCAAGTCATCGACTGTTTACAGAACGGAAAGAGGCCCGTCATCCAAGTTTTCAGCTCTTGGTATGTCCCCTTGTGTTCCTAAATGTTTCAAGCACTCGTCGCAATGCTATTATCCAGTCACGTTTTACAATGTATGCGACTGCAGTTTAAGATGGATAACCTGTGTTTACACTCCCTCGGTGATCTGAACCCCATTTCACTTTCAGAGGCAAACGCACAGACACGTTCTGGCGAAGTGACTATGGCCTCAGGAGATATCAGCCAGAAAGTAGGATTGCACACAATTGGATTATTTTCTCTCATTTCAGATATCAACACCAGAGTCTGGTTATAGCAAAGAAATGAAGCATTCATCCTTTCATTTGTCCATGTTCCTCCCCGATCTAAGCATTGAGCTACGGAGGCAGTGTGCTCTGAGAGGATTCTCATTCTTTTGAAACTGCAACATAATAGATGATTGGATAGTCCCTGTATTAGAAAACAGTCGTAACAAAATCAAGACAGAACTGAAGGCATCATGTGCAGAAGGATGGGAGACTGTAATGCCGAATCAGACAGTTTCCAGGGTGAAAGAAGCAGAGACCGTCCCTGGAAGTCTCGTAATTTGGATTACGTGCTCTGACAGCCATGGCCTGCAAATCGTTAGCATTTAGTGTTACCAATATGTAATGCTGCCTTCTCCTTAAAAGTAGAATTATGACCTGGACATGCAAATATAAATCGTGAAATTGGTTGTTTTATTCCATATTTGGGCAGGAAGAAAAACATGTAAACACTTAGATTATCATTAAAATCCAATATTAAAGCCAGTTTGTGCTTTCACAAACTACAAAAGCAGAGCAAGAGCTGGGAGTTGCATGACGGAAAGAGGCGACTGCTCCTGCTTTCGACCCACATCTTTTCATACCATTCGTCCCAAGAACATGTGCAGAAGCTAAAAACTGGCAAACACATACATATATTTTTTTTAAAAAACAGAGAAAACGCTGGACGTATTCAGCTTGTCTCGCAGCTTCTGAAAGAGTGGTAGAGATCAACACCATCACAATCTGATTGTATTTACTTTGTATTCACGATAACTAATGCCCAAGTCACACCTCAGTCAGATATATTTCCTCATCTTGAAAAGGTATGCACGCTGCCAGTTTGCCATGAGAAACGGTTTGTCAATTAATTCAATACTGACAGGATTGCCGTTTAAAGCTGTGTGAAAGACGTTACAAACGGTCATACCAGACAAAATAAGGTGCCACGTGTAAAAATGCGTGTTTCATTCAGTAAAGCGAAAATAGAACTGTTCATAGAAAATTGTGGTGAACTTTCTGCTGATTTTTTTGATGAGGTAAGAAGAAGTCTTCATGAAGCTAATCCGAAACGATATAGAATATCAAATCAAAAGTCAAATGTTCTGTGAGACCATTGTGCCTGAAATCTGGGAATGAAGGAATATAACGGATAGTAGCAATATTGATTACAAATTGGCTGCGTGAAATGATACTGATGAAGTGTACCTGCCTGAAACTTCGATTTTCGTGCTCCTCGGATGCTGCGTGACCTACTATACGTTTTTGAGCACTGTTCCCATGCTGACTCTGGTCACCAGCATCTGCAGTCCTCACTGTCACCTGCGGGAAAGGGAACAGAGTCATCATTAACAATTGTGTTTTGAACTGGAAAAAAATTTCAAGCGAACTTTGACTGAGCGTTGTGATGTGGAAGTTCTGGATAGATTAGTTTAGCCCAACAGTATTCTATGATTGATCAGTGCCGCCAGCGCGCCCATGAGTTTCTCTGACTGTGTGGAGGACCAGTGCATCCAGCTTGGTCGTAAAGGACCCCCTTTTCTTCGCTGTTGGACATTATACGTCATTAGTTGGGGTGGGTCCTGCAGCATGCATAGGGTTAACATGATTGTTGAGCATGCTTTCGGCGAGTGATCATTGGAATAAAATGTTGTCGTCTCCAATCGATAGTCGGTGAGTAAGGGCCAACGGGGAGGGAAGCACCAGGTGCTAGAGCCCAGTTAGAGGTTTCATGTTTGTTCATTATATGACTCTGGGCCCAAACACAGTGTCTCTGGGCCCAAACACAGTGTCTCTGGGCCCAAACACAGTGTCTCTGGGCTCGCCAATTAAGCCAAAGAGAACCTGAGTCTTCTTCCCAGAAATAGGCCCCAGTCAGCCGCCGTTATTCCTGGCTCAGTTTTATCTGGTTTTTAGATTTATCAGGTCACTGTTGGGTTATCTATCTTTAGTGTGAATAGAGCTTAAAACAAACGATATTGTTTGAAATCATTGCTGTGGTTCATGAGGAGTTGGTCTTGTTGGGAGACGTTTGGCTGTGTAATCGTGACTGGGATTGATGGGAAAGTGTACCCCATGAATACCTCTGTCCCTTACCTTGCTGTAAATGTTTCATAGACTGAAATAATGGAGCATGAAGGAGAGGGACAGAACGCCTGAACAGGATAGCAGGTCTCAGAAGTTTTGGAATTTGGGGTTATTCGTTGTCAATCCCTCAACAAAAACCCGACTCATTGATCCCCTTCCCCACCCTTTCCTAACACTCTCTCCAAGCAGTACCATCAACGTTTGAAAGACGTTTACTTATTTTATACATACTATGTCGCTTTCATCAGAACATTCAGTAATTTGAGAACTGGATTGAAATTGCGATACAGAACAGCTAGTGTACGAACCTCAAACATTACTTTGCACCTCCTCGAATTGTTGACGTTCGTATGCTGAAATTGCTCCCCTATTGCTGTTTGGTAAGTATTTACAGGATTATTTTTTACATCTAGATAATGTGTCACTGATACCTGTGTCAATGAAAAAGCAATTGATCTTTCTATCCCACCTTTAACAGAATGGAAATATGGAAAATTAGAACAGGACTGGCTTGTTGTGATATTTGATCCTTTTCCGTAATTCATATGATCTTGGATGATCCTTCCGCACAGTAACCTGCGACCTCTTTAGTCCTACTCCTTTTGATACCTCTTGCCCGCAAAACTGCTGATATCTTCATCTTGTCAACATTGCACGTTCTGGCTTTAATTACTTTCTGTGGCAACAAATGTCACTGAGTAACCAGTATTTGATTAAAAAATAAAATCCTTATCTCAGTCTTAAATGGACTACCCCATATTCTTAGAAGTGACGCCACCTCCCCACCTTCTATGGTTTGGACGCCCTGGTTATTGAAGACATCCTTTTGTGTACCTTTTGGAATTTTATTCCTTTCTTTGATATCTTACTTCATCATTCTAAACTTGAGTAATTTCATCCTAACGAATCCATTCTGTCCTCATACGTCAGTCCTGCCATGCCATGGATCAGTCTGGTAAGCCTTTGTTATGCAGTCTCCGTATGGAGAACATCCTTTACCAGATAAGGATTCCAAAACTGCACACAACACTCTCCGTTGTGGTGTCAACAAGACCCTGCACAATCTCAGCAAGTCTTCCCTTCTCCTGTGTTTAAATCCTCTAAGTGTAAAGGCTAACACACCATTTGCCTTCCTCAGCTGCTACTGCGCCTGCATGCTTACGTTGAGTGATTTGTGTACAAGAAGACAATATCTCCTTTCCTATTTTAGTGTCGTAAATTTATGCTAGCTCTGATCAATTCAGTTACAGTTTTGCATTGTTAGGCTAACTTTTCTGTCATTCCATGTTTTCTCGCTACTCCCTTTTATAAATAGTGGGGTCACAATAACTGACCACCAAGCCATAGATATAGTTTCAGAGTCGATAGAATATTGAAGTATGACAATGAATTTACTCTATTTAGACTCCACACTCTAGTTACAGAACGCCTTCGCTGCATTTAGGGTGACTTTAAGTACACTGGCGTTTGATTCGCAGTTGGTGAATTTATTGTCTTTTAATCTCATCAATTTCCAAAACACCATTTCCCTGAAAATACTGATTCCATTCAGTTGCTCTGTCACTTTTTCTTCCCAGCACTTCAGGAATATTACTTGTGTCATCTTTTGTGATGACATAACCAATATGTATATTTCTTTGGTATGTCATATATTCACTCACTGACTTCTCTCACTAACTTCTGCACTCTTCCATGAGGGACCGCATACAGATAGATTGTCAATTATTCCTTTTCATATCTATAAATAAAGCTTTGAAATCAAAGTTCAAATATTCCCAGGCCAGCTGTCTCATGAGAGAGAGAGAGAGAGAGAGAGAGAGAGAGAGAGAGAGATCGCGCGAGTTGACTGATGGTGCTTTAACCTGAGAGTCGTTGTGCCTCAGGCAAGGCACAGGATTGAGAATGTGGGTACGTCACTCCTCTCTAGCTCGAGGTTAAAGCAGGTATTCGTTACACTCACAACCTAATCTTCCTCATTTTTCTGAAGCCGAGATGAAGTTTGATCTCCTGATATATAGATACGAGAACCTCTTTCAGTACACGTCCCGGAGAATATTACAATGTCGCAGTGTCATCAGAAGTGAGGAAGACCAAATATTCCCACACCCTGCGAATCGGCACTTTTCAAGTTCACAGAGTCAACGAACCAATCGCTGTGGCTTCTCGAAATGGTTGGTTCATGGAGTGCCAAGGCACCTTCTCCTTCTTTAAGAGACTGGGACGTTGACTCTGATGTTCGTAGATACATTGTTTGATTCGAAGCATTGAAAGTAATCCGATCACAGATGCTCATTTTGTTGATGCAGAACAAAACTGCCCTTCCTGGAAATTGACCCTGGGCCGCAGTGGTAAAAGTGGCAATTCAGAACCACTACACGACCAGGGACGAGTACAGCGGTCAGACGCACGTAGAGTGGCAGCTCTCAAACGCGTTGGACGCGTTCTTGGAAGAAACAACTGCTTGACTGTCCTCATTCCTGTTTCGATCCCTTTGCCTTGTATGCCTTAGCATCACAAATACAGACTGAATGCCTCTGAGGGTTGTGTTGACTTCATCGCAATGAGTTGTAGATTTATCCACCACAATGGTGGATAAATTATTTGCTGCCTATCTATTGAAAACTTTCTGCATCATACATTTAGTCTACACCCCGTGGTATTTGACTGAGAAGAAACATTTCTTTCAGCCGAACTTGCCTTAACTCTCATTATTTTGCACATTTCAATCATGTTTCCTCACATTCTCCGCTTCTCCATTGAGATTAGAATAGGGAAACTGATCGTTTTTAAAATAAATCGTTTGCTGAATACTGCATTGCGTCCGTTTCCTGAGCCTGATGTTCCAGTGATCTCTGGTACATGTCAGTAAAAATTCCGAAATGAGCACTGATCTCACAGGATATAAATGGACCAACTGATTGTAAGGTCCTAAATGTGAGATTGGGTCACGTTCGTACAAGAACATTGACTGCAGCTGCACAGACAGATCAACGTCAATGCCAGTGCTTGATTGCCAAATGCCTCAGTGAAATTGGAGGATGGACCTAAAGCAGGGTTACTGATCGTGGGATGGGGAGAAATCTCCGAGAATGGGTGGGTTTGAATCCTGATACATAGAAAGCAGAGATGTGAATGGGCCTCATCCACTCGACGAATATTTTCATGTTAGAAAAGATTGATTTCATCCTGTATTTGTTAAGCATGTCTTACTCTGCATAAAACGGTAACAAATGACAATACTGGAAGTCAAATTGGAGATGATCTTTCTGCTGCCACAACGCAAAGCGCTAACCACTGCACGATACCGGCACCACATGGAATAGCATGATGCAAAAAACAGTAAAGATAGTGGCAGAGGATATGTTAGGAATAGGACCACATGAACAGTAGGAATACTTGACAGACAGTGAATGAGACATGCAAGTTCATGGTGGGCCGAATGGTTAACTTCAGTATCTCCTGAGCCGATGGATATTTCATCACTTAGTTTGTTGAACGCGAAGATTGATATACTTCTCCAGAAAATGAAAGCGTCAGGGAATAGAGCAGGGAATTGCTGGAATGTATTTCTGCAAAAGAAATGCAGTTTATCATCGGCTACTTTACCGATTTCCTCATTCAAGGAAGTGACCACTGCTGTGGAATATCATATCGTTCCAGTTTTCAGGTGTGGTACAAGAAACTGCGTGGTGCAGCAGAGAAAACTAAACTGGAAATGTGGATGGGGATGAGCTAGTGGATATGGATTCAGTAGTGACATCAGTGAGTGTGAAGTATTTCTCTGAAAGTATAGAGTCACTTGAAATGCCAGGGACTGGGAGTTCAAACGTTGCGTAGAACAGCTTCTGTTGAGGTGGTATACGTCGCATGAGGCTGGGAGCTCCAACCTCGACTGCAGCAGCTTCTATTGACATGAAGCAGGGAGCATTGGGACATCGAGGTGGCATTTACAACTTTTCCTGGAGCAGCTTCTCTTTACATCTGCACAGAGAGAAACGGAAGTAATTTTCGCTCTCTGAAATTTCTCATTTGACTAAAGCTGCTCTGGGCAGCAAGGGATTTTTTTTTGGTCATTTCATTTTATTCAATTTCTTGTAAAGTCGCACAGGTCGTTAAAATACTCTGAAACTTCGAAAATTAGCGGGAATACGATGTTGTGATTAGGCATTAGTTTCTCACCTGTAATGGAGCATAATCAGTCAAGTGAATTTGAACTACATCAGGTGTGCGGAGATCACGTTGAATGGCTGAGTAGACATAAAGTGAATGGAAGTTTCATGAGGATGAATGTTTTTTCGTTATAAAACTTGCCGTTGCACAAAGAGTGGATCATTGGAGTGAAGCAGTAAAGGTGTTTATCTTTCTTGGTTATTCAACTTGTGAACATGAGTGCGATTAGTCATGTCCGTCTTTAGATCACAACTCTGCAGAATGCCAACCTGAAGCACACGCGAGCACAATGTCAGAGTGTATAATGCGCTTCATGACGGTCCAGAGATGGCAGTTAAGCTTTCCAGTTGGTGCAGGAGCAAGACTGGCAGGTTTCAAACTCACATGCCTGCTAATCTACCGCATTGTTCCAAAGCCGAAATAAGGTTTGAATTATTAAATTCAGGAGCGAAAGTCATTCAGGAAATGTCCCAGAGAACAGCAGAGTAAATATCCTGGTGTCATCACAGGAGGAGAAGCTGAAAGCACATGCTGCTCAAGGCTACCTTTGAATTTTCCAAACCCACAAACAGAACCATACTCACAATACTTGCCAAACAGTGACTAAGATGTGGGAGCTCAGAACCGGCGAATTTGTTTTAAGTTCAATGTCCCGAGAGTTTGTGGTGATACCAACACTGACTTTGCACAAGACTAAGATTGTAAGATTTCTAATAATCTTGAAAGGGTGATGGGGTACTGCAGGATATTGTTGAAGTATATTTCTCAGCAACAATGTAGTTGTACATCGGTTAATTCATCAGTTTCCCCACTTAATGAGTAATTACTGCTGTGCAAGATCATATAGCCCAACTTTCAAATGCGTGGAGTCAGAGAAATTGAGTCATGCATTGGAAATGGTGATGACGATGAGAGCGAGGATGTGGCTGCTGTGATGAAATCGGTGAGTGCAATGTCCTTCGCTGATGGTACAGGGGCAAGTGAAATGTGAGCTCCATCTTCACCTGGGCCAGCTTCTATTGACATGGAGCAGGGGACATTGCGAAATCAGACTGGGGAAAGTCTACTCAGTTATTATAATCATAAGTGAAGTAGTTATGTAGCAGGACACATGTTTCTGGATTGAGGGAGTATCGGCAACAGAAATGCCTCAATCATAAAGAAAACTTCTGCAAAGAATCAACTCTTGGAGAGTGCAGAGAGAGGTAAATGTTATGTTTGCGTTATCTGACTGTTCTTCTATGGCTGACGATACACTGGGTTGCACTTCATCAGTAATTTTTTGGCTTTAGCCTGTTTCATAGTATATAATTTCATGCAGCATCGCACAGGTCGTTAAAGTAATCAAAACCTCTGAAAATTAATTGGTATATACGATGTGATGATTATGTTCATTTTCACTTCAGTTCTGGAGGAACAGCAGGAAAGTGCATTCGAAATTCATCAGATCCCATTGAATGTCTGAGCAGACAGTGGGTGCCTGGCAGCTTCATGAGAACATATAATTTTCCTTTGGGAAACTCGCCGCTTTGCAAAGTGACGAACATTGGACTGAAACAGTAAA
The DNA here is from genome assembly GCF_020745735.1 of Hemiscyllium ocellatum. Taxonomy (NCBI): domain Eukaryota; kingdom Metazoa; phylum Chordata; class Chondrichthyes; order Orectolobiformes; family Hemiscylliidae; genus Hemiscyllium; species Hemiscyllium ocellatum. The sequence goes on from NC_083438.1 coordinate 3,368,111, forward strand.
AGTGATTATCTCTATTGGTTGTTAAAACATTTGAATATGACAGCGATTGCTCGTGTCAGTGATAACATCACAACCCTGAAACCTTACCATATGCATCAGGCCAATGGCACAATTAATAACGTGCGTAACTACAGGTTAGCTGAGTGGAGTTTCGAATCCACCCTGGCTTGTGGGCAGTGCTGAGTTTATTGCACTTAAAACTGACTGTTCTGAAGCCGAAATGAGGCTTGCGCCTTGAACTGCAGGGACAAGAGTTCCTTCATTAAATGTCCCTGCGAATGTCAGAGTCAATATCCGAGAGTCATCACTGGAGGGGAAGCTGAATTCCTCGCTCACGCTGTCCTTTACACCTGTCACCTTTCCGAGGTTCACTGTGGCACCTGCGATTGTCAAGGAAACAATACACAGAGCCTAGTCTCAGCGTGGAAAATCTTTATGAAGCGGAATCAGAGGAAAATGGGGAGTGAACTGTCTGAATGAGCAGAGACTGCCGAAGCACCGTCTCCGTTCTTTAAGAGGCTGGGATATCGAGTCTCATTTCTCGATGTCATTAATTGATCCGAGATATTGAAAACACTCCACTTGCATCTGGATGCTTTTGCTGATGTCGCTGTCAGGATTTAAACAAACCCCGACTCCCGGACTCAGAATCAAAGCTGGGTCACAGTGAAGAAAGCGAAAAAAATGGAACTGTTAGCTCATCACAGACAGGTACACGAATATCACGTATGTGTAAAATGACAGCCTTCCAGCTCATTGTACATGCTTTTGTCAGAAGCAATCGCTTGACTATTTTTATTTATTTTCATCACTTGGCCTTAAATGCATTAACATCTCAAGTTCAGATCCGAGTATTTCTGAAAATTATGTGGGTTGGCCTCTGCGCATCCTTGCAGACAATGAACTCCAGATTCAACCATCTGCTTGCTGATGAGATTTTTCTGCATATCTCCTCAACGCTTTCCACCTCTTAACTTCAGTCTACGCTCCTGTTGATCGGTCAAGAGGAAACGTTTCTTTAAGTCTGCATTGTCCATGTCGCTCATTATTTAGGGCATATGGAAATGCATATCCTCACAGTCTCCTCTGCCTTAAGAAAACAACCCCAGTCAAAACAATCTGTCTTCATAATCTAAACTTTTCAACACGGAAAATTTCTGCACTGCTTCCAGTGCGATCACATGACTACTGTAATGTGAATTGCAGAACTGCAGGCAATATTTCGGGGGAACCGAATGAAGAAATGCTAAATGGCTGGAGAAACGCACAGAAACTTGTCTTTTCAATAAAACATCCTTTGCTCAATACTGCGCGTGCGCTTATGCTGAGACCGATGCTTCATTAATCTCTTGTCCGTGTCAGTAAAGGCTGTTCCACGACAATTAATCACAGAACAGCTGCATCTAAATGGATTGAATTGCTTGAAGATGCCGAACATGGGATTGGGGCACTTTCACGCAAAACGTTGACCGCAGCAGTACAGAATGAATAGTGTAAATGTGAGTATTATATAGTGCAATACGTCAGCGAAATGGGAGGGTGGACGTTTATGAGTGTTAGTTCTTGTGGGAGCGAGAGACTTCTCTGATAAAGGATTGCTATGATATTTGAAACGCAAAGATGTGAGACAGCGGGTGTTTGAAGAAGGAAATTTATCACCACCAAGAGTATTTTTATGTAAAACAAAGAATGATTTTCCCAGTGTTTGCTCAGCGCATATTACATGGAGTAAAACGGGAAAAATGCCGATTGCTGTCACTGTGATTCGAGTAGAGCTTGCTGTGTTTACAATTCCAAGGAAAAACCATTTCATGATCCTGGCACCACATGGAAAAGCACAATGCAAAACGCAAAAAGGATCGTGGCAGAGATTATGTCAGGAACAGAACCACACGCACAAAGGAATACTGGTCAAACAGAGACTGAGATGTGGAAACTCAGATTCGGTTCAATCTTTAACTTCTATGTCTCGAGAGACTATAGAGATTGCAACACTGAGGAGATTACGTTTGTGAGATATCTACAAAAGTTCAAAGGGTCATGGGATACTGCAGGGTATTGTTGAAATGTATTTATCAATAACACTGTATTTTAACATCGGTTACTTGACCAATTTTCTCACTCATTGACGGAATCATGCAATGGCATGTAATATAATCCCAGTTCCCAGGCTTGGAATCAGAGAAATCGAGTCGCATTGTTCCCTAAAATAATTGGAAATGGGTATGGCCGTGTGTTTGCAACAATACAATCAGTGAGCGGAATACCATTCTCTGATGATACAGAGACGCGTGAAATATCGAGGCGAAAAGCTTCTGCCTTACTGAAAGCGGCTTCAATTCCCATGCATCGAGAAGCAGTGGGACATGAGGCTGGGAGATCAAATTACATTGCAAGGACTTGTATTGTCATGGAGCAGGGAACATTGGGACATCAGCTGGGCGGAAAGATTGTCAATTATTTTAATCTTAAGTGAAATAGTTCTCAGCAGGACACTTGTTTGTTAATTGAGGGAATATCTGCAACTGGGAAAGCCTAAATTACAAAGAAGAATTCTGCAAAGTGTCAATTCTGAGAGAAGCATCTGTGCAGAGAGAAGCAGAGGATTTTTTTACGTCATCTGCCGTCCTGAAATGGTTGACTTTGTACTGGATTAACATCCATGAAGGGATGGTTTGCTCAGTTCACAGTATTCATTTTCATGCATACTGGCAAAGCTTGTTACTGTAATCAAAATCTCTGAAACTTAACTGGTTTGCAAGACATGGTGATGAGGCTCACGCTCACGTCGGCTATGCTGAAGAAGTGAATTCCAAATTCATCAGATCAGCAGTGATTCCATTGAATGACTGAGCAGAAAAAGGGTGAATGGAAGCTTCATGAGGGCATTTGCGCTTTTTTTTGGAAAATCCGCTGCTTTGTAAGGTGCTGAAGATTGGACTGAAGCAGTGACAGTGATTATATTTACTGCTTGTTCAACTGGTGAACATCATTGCCATTAATCATTTCCGTGTTAACATCACGGCTCTTAAGGCTGGCCATGCGCGTCGGCCTGACTACAGATCAGGAGACTGGGTTCGATTCCTACCTGGGTCGAGGGCAGCGCCTACTTTTAGTACGCATTAGAATCTGATTTTTCTGCAGGTGAAATAAGGTATGAGTTCTTACTCTGCAGGAACGAGAATGCCTTCATTAAATGTCCCCCAAAACATGAGAGTCAATGCCCCAGCGTCATCACAGGAGGGAAGCCGAATAGTCATACACGTAGGTCATGGGAACCTTTCCATTTCACAAAGCCACCGATCGCATCACTGTTGCTCGCGAGAATGCTAGGCTTTGAGCATTTTTTGAAACTCTTTGGCCAATGGAATCAGAGAAGAATGAAGAGTGAAATGTCCAACTAATCTTTACAGAGAGTGAGTTCCCCGAGTCTACCACCCACAGACTGATAACGTTTTCCTACAAATCTATTCAAAGCTTTCTGCACCTTGTCTGAAATCTACAAACCCTGGTGATCGATCAGGAGCCAATGTTTCCTTCAATCTGTAATTCCATGCTCTTCATTATTTCGTACACGTCAATCATGTCTCCTCACAATCATCTCTGCTCTGAGAAAAAAACAACCCCCGTTTTGCCTAAGCCAGACCACTCAAAACATTTTTATGCAGGAAATCCAGAGCCTAATGTCGCTATTTGTTTTGATGAGTGTGAAGTAAAATTTACTCGGAATACTTTAGCTAGGTTGATTTCCAGCTTTTAGAACAGAGAGAAAATTATTCACAAAACTAAGGAATGAAACACAATCAACAGAATATAGAATACCCACAGAACTGAGCTATCCAAAGTAGACTTAATTATGCTTTTCCAAAAAATACACAACAGTCCTGGTAATTAAACCCCATAAACACAGAGTACAAATGAAACAGGTGTACAGGTCGATATTAGACGGGCTGAAAAAGAGAGACAAGCCCATCACTGGTATCGATAGGCACATTGAAAACCTTCGTGTAATTGGGTGTGGCTGATACTTTGGCAATGGTTAACAATGTATTTAGGCTGTCAAATGCCTATTGAAAGTCTTGTATTCACTGAAATTTCTTGCCTGTTTTTAGCAATTCGGAGAGTGGAGCAGTCCCACTACTAACAGTTAGCACAAATTTTCAGTAAAAGCCTCCTGCTCTTTTCGTCAACAATGTATAAAAGTCCCCCATAACTTTGGTTTTCGGATCCCGTGGGGCTATTTTTCCGCGTTCAACGACATAGCCCAGGAAGGTGACTTTGGCTTTGGTAGATTCACGTTCAGCTAGGTTTAGAAACCAGTTTGACTTCCGAATTCGATCAAGCAAGCCCGATAAATGCTGTAAATATTCAATCCATGAGAGACTGAAAGTCACCAGGCACAATATACACCACACAGTTGCGCATCCGGCAATTACCTTGTCAGTTAACCTCTGAAATGTGGGTGAAGTGTTTTTCGTACAAACGATATTACTTTAAATTTCTGCAGTCCAGCTGGCGTTACAAAATTGCCTTTGATCTTTCCGACAAAGTTGACTGCCAGTCACCTTTGAGGAAGTCCAACTTGGAAATGTAAGTTGCTTTTCCAAATCTCTTCTACATAGTCCTCCAACTGCAGATAAATATATGCTCCAGTCTTTCTAACAACATTGACTTTGTGATAGTCCACACATAACTCTTGGGTCTTATCTGGCTTTGGCACAATGCTACTGGGCGAACTCCATTCATTGAAATTCACTTCGGTTATGCCATCTTGGAGCATACGTGCTATCTCCTTATGAACTTGCACTAACGTTATAGTGTTATGCCTGCAAGGATGTTACAAAATCAGAACAGCATCTCCTATATTTACATCATCTACAATTAGGTTATTAATTCTCAGTTTATTTCAGCAGATCTCCCCATGCATGAGTAATAACTCTTACAATTTTCTTCTGGAAGAGAACTGACTAATTATACCAATATTGGACAACTTTTGCATTGTCCAATTTTATTTCAGGAACGTCGGATGCAGAATTCCCTGAAATTGGTTCTTCCCAGTGTGTTGTAGTCAATAACATATTCTCCCCTTGCGTTCGTTCTCTGCCAAAATACCATTAGCGCATATTCCCATCACACGTTTTGTGAGATTCCTTCATCCCAGGAGTTCCTATCAAGTAGCTAACCTCACTCAATTTCCTCTCAATTTGATAAGGTTTTCTAAACCTTGCTTTAAAGTTTCACTGATTAATGAAATTTAAATAAATACATTGTTCCCAGTGGCAGAATTGTGATTTATTTTAATTCTCATACACTTGCTGCTTCACCATTTGCTGCGATAATTTTATGTGCTGTCTTGACAACAACCCAACATTATTTAGTCCAACTCTAAAATTTGACACATCGTCCAAATGCGTGATCTCTGTAATCTGACTTATTAATTTTTCCTTATTAAATTTTAATGGTCCTCTTACTTTATGCCCAAAATTGGTTTTAGATGGTCTTAGTTTGGTGGATTCTTTCGATATATCTCAGATCGCAAACAACACTGACGCAACTCCCTTATGGAAATAATCTGGCTACTCCAAAACATAAAACCTCAGCTTAGTCTTTTACAATTGACGTCGCCTTTCCAGTGCATCCTGTGTTTCTGGATGGTACAGAGTAGATTTGATTCGTTTTATTCCTAAGCTATCTATATACTCCCTGGAAAGTTTGGATGTGCAGTTTGACCCATGATCTAATTGTATCTCTAATGGTAGTCTTTATCTAGAATTTTTAAAAAATCGTAATTCTTCCTCAATCCTTTTAGCTGTCATATTGCACAATTAAACAGCATTTGGAAATCTCGTCAATAGATCCAGTTATGTTAATTAATGCTTATTTCCATCTTTTATTGGATGTAGGGATCGCGTAAAGACACAATCTGGGAAAATTCCTTTATCAACGTCCTGCATTGCTACTCTTGCCTTCAGCTCGACTGGCTTTTCAACTGGAGTATGCGACAGGCTTACCAGTGACGAGCTATATCATTTGCAAGGACAAATTGTATTCTTGGAGCTGAGAGTTTGTCCAGAACTCCCACCACAAACTCCCCACTCTTTTCTGCTCACTCCAGTCTCACTGTACAGAACTGAGAAATGTTTCGTCCCACCATGAATTCCCGTACACATAGTTCTTCAGGAGCATATATTTCTCCATCCTTCTGCATCACAGACTGAGACGATCGTGTGTCCCTTGATATTGTTACCTGTCTATCTGCTACTCCTGATCAAGATAAATAAACTTCAACTTTGCATGTATATTTTTCAAGCAGATCTTGCACTCCTCCCTTACCAACTTCTGATCTGTTTGTGCACTCTGATGCAGCTTTCCAGCCTCCACTGTTCTTTCTATTACCATGCCAACAAAACATCCAGGCTTGTTTGTTTTCCTGCATTTGACTTTACAGTGCTTTCCATAGTTCTCCAATACTGATTGCATGTGGCCTACTTTATTGCAATGAAAACCTCAGATCTTGTTCCCTTCAAGGTTTTCCTATATATCCTGGGATAAGTTATCCTCATGATCTTCACAGAGATTTAACTTTCCCTTTCCACGTGAGGATTTCTCTTTCCCCAATTTCTATCCCTCAGGCTTAAAATGATTCTGGAAGCCCATTCTTGTTTTATCGACAAGTTTATTACAATCAGCCATTTCAGTTGCTATCCTTGTCGTTGTAACAATATGTTCTTCCAGAGTAAGCTTATCTTCAGCCTTTATCTCCAGCCTTTTAAGGTGAATTCCTTTAATAATTGCCAATTTCTGAAGTTCAAACTCTGTCTCCCTTTCTCTCTGCTCTGCTGCTCTCTCTTCTTCGAATCGTACCTGAAACTGCTGGAAATCTGGTGTCTTTTCCTTATCTCTCGCGTCTAACTCAAGCTGCTTCGTACTCAATGAATGGTGAACAATCTCTGCAGATTCTCATGAACTTTCCAGCTGTGTTAAATGCTGAGCTAATGCGTGGAATGACCTCTCCTTTCCTCACAGAAAGAGGCAAATACAACCCCAGCACTTCTGCTTATTCCAGAAGCCTGGCCTGATTTAGATTTTTTGTAAAACTGACATCTTTTCATCGTCCATAGCCAAACAACTCTTTGTACCTAAATGAGACATTGCTTTCCCAAGAACTGTCTACGGCAATCCAAATCAACACCCGAAATAAAGATGCATGCACATATCCGTTGCTCTTTTAATCCATCAACTATCTTCCAATTCGTTATTAAACAGACAACCCAGATCGTAACATTATATTCTTTTTCGCTAAGTGTACAGGGAAAATTACCCAATTAGCTAATTACAAAAAAATATTCACACAATGACGGATTGAAAAAGAAAAAAAAGAGAATATAGAATACCAACAGACCTTAGTCTATCCAACGCAGACTGAATTGTGCTGTTTTGAAAGTACACAACATTCCTAAAACAACAAGCACCTTAAACACCGTAGAAATGAAACAGATGATTACGGGTAAAAACTAGAATGGCAGGAGAGAGTTTATTAGTTTGTGCACCACCTAAAAACCTAAAGCATGACCTAAAAACCGGAATTCAGCATTCGGGAATGACCACTCTTTTACCATTATGTAGTTCATTTCTAAAACATAAAGTCTTTGGCCTCAAGCCTCAGCTGTTGATGGGGAAACGAAAGGCCTCACAGCGAAGAATTACGTCACTGTTACACTTCATCTGATTCGGAGCCTGAACTGATTTACAATGTCTTTGATTAAAAAAAAGATATCAAGACACATTATCCTTGAGAAAAAGTACAGCTCATTTTTTTTTAAAGAGAACATTTTTGAGACAGCGCAGTCCATCCAAACAATCTTCATAACTGAAATTCTTCGAACAGACAATATCCTGGTAAATCTGGTCTGCACAGTTTCCAGTGCTGTCACATCCCTGCTATAATGATAATTGCAGAAAGACACTCAATATTCCATCTAGAGCCGATTGAGCAAATGAAATTAACAACTTAGAAAGCCGCAGAAACTGCATTTTTCCAATAGTGTGACTTTCACAGAATACTGCGCCGTGGAGAAAGTGAGAACGGCAGATGCCAGAAATCAGACTCGATAGTGTGGTGGTGGAAAACACAGTTGTTCAGGCAGCATGCGAGGAGCGGGAGAATTGATGTTTCGGGAATAAACACCTCATCAGGAATGAGGTTTGTGGCCGGGGGGAACTGAGAGATAAATGGGCGGTTTGGTGATTTTGGGGCGTGATAGCTGAGAATGCAATGAGTAGATAAAGGTGGAAAATAAGATATGATTTCTGACAGTAGGTGGAGTGCGTAGGTTGGAAAGGTGATGTGCAGGTCATGAGGGCAATGCTGAGTTGGAGCCATGAAACTAGAATAATGTGAGCGAAGGGCAAATGAGGAAACTGGTGATCCCATGTGGCATCAAGGTCCCAAGCGGAAGATGAGGCCTTCTTCTTTCAGGCGTCAGGTGTTTAGAGAATGTCAATGAAGGAGGCGCTGGACTTGGACGTGCTTGGCAGATTGGGAGGTAGAGAATGATTTACATCAGTGATGAGCTTCCAACTGCATAACCAAACTACCATTACGAACATGTTGTTACATCTCAGGAACAGTATCTGACACTACCCCCATCTCAGTAGGAGGTGAGGATTGCAGATGCGAGAGACTGTAGTCAGGAAGGATAGCGCTAGAAAGCACAGTGGTTAGGCAACATCTGAGGACCAGGAATGTCAATGTTTCGAACATATCTGGCGAAGAACTTATGCTTGAAACATCGACTTTCCTACTCCACAGATGCTGCCTTACCAGGTGTACTTTTCCAGATCCACGCGTTTAACTCGACATCACCTCCACTCAACTGCTTTAGAAAATTAAGATGCACCTGTCACCACTCATTTGGTTCTTCTGTCACATGCGAGACAAACTGCAACATTCTTTTCCCCATAAATATCAGGTCATTCAGATGACTAAAGAAAAGAAAACTGCAGAGGCTGAATATATGAGGGAAAAAAATGTTGAAGAATTCATCATTCTCTCAGTTCAACTGAATGTTTGAGTATAAAGTTGGTAAAGGAAAAGAGAAATCTGCAGATTAATAACTGCTAAATTCTGTTTCTCAAACGAAAAACGAATATCATAAACCGGAATGTTTCGATCAGGCAATGCATGCTTACCTTGTCAGGTTCTGATAGGAATGGTGGAATATATATTGGCTTCACCATTGCTGAACAGACAAAAAATATCATTTTGACTTTCGAAACAGTTGATGCTCCTGCAGAAAAGTCAATGTGACTCATATCCCAGCCATTTCGGGTGAGCATTTCTGAGTCCTGCAACATCACATTTAATTTTAAAGACCTTTATTGATTGTTCCTTATAAATATGGCATTCTCCATTTCCGGGTGCATTGGACATTATCTGACCCACCTTCTTGCTCATCGGTACATCACTCAATTTTACTACCCCTAATGTTCCATTCACGACTTATCTACCAAACTGCTTTCACGAAGAAAATGCTTATTTTTAAAACCAAAACTGAGCTTAACCAATGCCTGTTGTAAATCAACCATCATTCTGTCACTCTCTATACATTGTTTAGTGTGTCTCAGTGCCTGTCACCTAAAACCTGTGCCCTCTAGTTTTGAATTTCAACATCTTGGGCAAACGATTTAGGCCAGTTGTCGATCCATGTCCTTCATGACTTTATAAACGATGAGAACGTGACGTGCTTCTTGACTCGTTCCCCCTTATTGACACTTAGTATTTTCCGCAATTTAATTTTCAGATTCCAGATTAAAGTGCAATCAGTTCGGTTCAAATGAGAAACGACAGCTGGAGTCGCTGTCGTCACTGCAACCCAACCTGATTTTAGACGCGTGAGAACTTCAGTTTCTCTCCCCAGTGGTCTCTCTATCTGACCAACTTTCTCTGATTTCATTTTTTTCCCGTTTAAGCATCGGTGCTCCGGGGGGAATACTATTGGCTGTTGTTGAATCTCCACCTCGAGCTCAGAGAGGGTTATCTCCCATTGCGAGGTCAGAGACCCAGCTGCAGGATGATGAGACTCAGGGGCCAGGCCCCTCAGCGCAGCCTCTGCAGAATCTCCATGTCTCAGTGATCCCCAATGGGAAAGGCACGACCAGGAAGGAGTCACTGTGGGCCTTACTATATTCTGCACAGGGGGACACTGACAATGACACACAGAGCTTGGACATCCAGTTCCAAGGGAAACGATGTGACACCTGTGTCCGGGTACTTTGCATTTGAATTGAACTGGCGTGTGTTTAGGACAGGAACTCTTCCTCTGGGTTAGATCCAGACATTCAAAAGGGTCGTAAATCTATGGTACAAATACTTGATATAGTGCTGAATACCTAATGGAGAGTATCATTTAAAGCAGATCCTAGTGGATTGTACATCCAGAGACTTCACTGAAAAGTATAACTATTTCTCTGCATTACTCAGACAGAAAGGAACTATTCCAGTGGTCATGAATTTGTTGGAGAAGCACAGGTTGCTGTTGCATGTCAGGCCCCTGTAAAAACCTGGACATAGACTCTGTGCTAATCAGCTGGGGACCTGAAGGCACTGATGGGGAGACCCTCCTAAACAATTCACTAAATTTGGAGCATTTGAAGGGTTCCACTTGGAAAGTTACTAATGTTCCAGGACATGCAAGACAAATAATGCTCCGACCTAACAACATTTAAAGAGTCACTTCGGCGAATTACAGCCCTCGTCACATGCCCAACAGCTCGCTCTGCTCACCCTGCCATTTTTTAAACCTTCTTACTCGCCCCAAACCCCAAGACACCAGCCCCACTTCGCTAACACCGCTCAACTCCAGCCTCCCATAACCACTTTTATGACATTATAACTCCTGAACAAACTGTCACCTGACCCCACAATTACCTAGGTAGGCATTCTTTACCAGCAGCTATCACAGTGTGGCTGTGGATCTGGATGTTTAAATCGTAGACACTGTACAGTCCTCTAAAGAAGCGAGCGTGGCTTGCCTTTCCTCAATACACCTGAATTAAAGAAAAATGTGTTCACTTCAATTCTGCTTTGTATTTTTGACGGAACTGGAATCGAATTTCCAGCTAGACGTTTGGAACTCTGTACAGTGAGTTCTTCTTTAACACGACAGTTACATTCCTGTGCAATCGTGCGGTATAGAAAAATTGCACTTTCGAAAGCGCTTAAACTGTTGGCATCGTAAGAGTGTGACAGTTAAGACACACCTTTTAACACTTTGTGCCGTAGGAGCAACGTCCCCAGTTCGTCAATCGGTACTGAAAAATTGTGATGACGTTAAAGCAGAATGTTTTAACAGCACGACCTGTTCTAACACTTTAAAACATAAAAATGATGGGAGTAGCAATCATAGTTAGAAATCCTGGCCATTGGAATTAATGCAGACTCTGTCACATTGTTATAAGCATCATTTTCAACTGAATGATGGTTTATTAAACTGCAGAAAGAGCACATGACATCGAGAGTACGTCAGATAAAGAATTGACCTGGTAAATTCTCCTGCACGCTCGAAAAATAGCAAATGTTGTTGATTCAGTGTGAAGTATATTGCAGTAAATGGGCAAATAGGGCCTGCATCTAAAAGATTGTGGGTATAATGCATGGCATCTGGTCTTAAAGAACAAGCTTATCGGCAGATAAATAGACTTAGGACAGTTTCATATTCTTGGTCAAGTTCTTTATCTCATCACTGTGTTGTATTGATGCTGTTTTCATGACTGACGACACGACAATACATTACAATACATCGTGCCTTATTTTGCATCCCGATCAGATGTGGTTTGTCCATTTGCCTCCTTAGGCTTGTATAAGAAATGGCAAACATTCACTGCATTTATCAGACTTCAGTCATTACTGAATGGCAAGAGATAATCACAGTTCGTCAAAGTTTCAGGAAGATGTTCCGACAGCAACAATTTCGGGCAGTGTAGTACAGTAAAGCATGCAGCATTGAGTTAATTTATTGTGGCAAAGAATACTACAGGAAGGGAGTGAGGCTGAGCTCGCAAGATGGCTGTCAGAAGATCACCTGGATTTAGTCATTCAGAATGTGACCTTCACTGGCTGTGCTTCCATTTATTACTCCCGCGAAGGTAGTAGAGAGTGAGCTCACTTCCTTAACCACGACAGATTACTAGAATATTATGTGCATTTGTTCCTGGGTCAGCACCTTCAATCATGAGGATGGATTGGAAAGAATGAAACTTTTCACATTGCGAATCCGATGGGACGTTCAAAAATCATAAGACCTCTGCGAGAAATTTTTCCCCGAATATAAAGTTCAGGAATGAGACAACACAGGCTGAAATTATCTGTAAAAGTAACAGATATGCAGCGAGAGAATGTTTTTGTTCACACAACGCTTGATGTTTGTGTGGAGGGCCCTGCTGGAGTTCTAATGGAGGCTGCACCAATTGATGCTTTTAACACAGAACTAGATCATTATTTGAATTTCACTGAAGGATGGAGAGTCAATGGACAGTGCAGAGTGTCACAATTATGCCGCTTGTCAATCTCAACCTCCGAATTTGTCAATGACAACTTGATCACTGGCATCAAGAGATGTCTGCATGCTGACGCTTGGCTTGGGAGACTTTGTTGTGGACATCGAGCTTTACTCCCTGTCGACCTCCATAAAACATGACATGTCTTCAGAATTTGCAGATGACACAAATTGACAATGCAGGAAACAAGGAAGAGAAGAATAGCAGAATTTAGGAGAACACATGCAGAAGCTATTTCTAGTCGGTCTGAGGATGAAAGTGGTCCCCAAGATTCCTGACATCCTCACAATGAAATAATCAGAGCCTAACTTCCTTATTGTTAGTGGCCAATTAATATGAAGCACAGAACTCCAGTGGAACAGACACGAGAGAGGCGAGAGAGCTTTCTGTTTATCATAAAGAGCAAAACAGTCACGCAATGAGCGTGGGGGAGAGACATTTCCTGTATTTAATCAAAATTACACTGTAACATGGCAAACCCTCAAATTAGCTGAAGGATTGAGATTTCTAAAGCATATTCCACGTGAAGCGTGTTCAGAAACAGTCACAGATTTCTCTTTTTTTAAATCTGCAATCTGACTAGATTGATCCTGAAGGTAGAAGCTTGAGTGACGTTGCAGAGATTTACCACCATGCTTCCTGGACTGGAGGGCATTTCTTATGAAGCAAGATTGAGGGGCAGACGGCTTTTCTCGAAGGAATGAAGAAGGATGTGGGGTAAATTGATAGTGGTGTATAAGATAATAAGGTCCACAGAGAGAGGATAGTCAGAGACTTCTTTCCAGTACAGAAATGTCTTTTTAAGGGGGTGGGGGGGTGGCGCGGGGGAATAATTTAAAGGTATTTGGAGAAAGGTTTCAGGGAGATGAGAGGTAAGTTCTTTCTTTGCAACCACCAGACTCTGTGGTGGTGGGAGTTGAATCAGATGCATTATGGATGTTTACGTCACTCTTGGATAGGCACATGAAAGATAGGTTATGCATATTAGTTTGATCTTAAAGTAGATTAACCGGTCAGCACATCATCGAGGACCGAAGGACCTGCATTGTACTGTTCTGTATCATTTGTCCTCCACAATATTGACTCCACTGTCAGTTAAATTTTTGATGCCATAAATCCCCCTGACTGATAATGTATAATATCATCTCACCATTTTCGACAGGCTAATTCAGTTTCTGTTCGATTCCTACTACAAATGTGAAGTAAATGTTGTAATTGTACCATTCTCCACCACGACCTCTGGAGAGAAAGTGGGAATATAGCGTTGAGGTAGAGAATCAGGCATAATCACATTGAATGGGCGAGCAGGCTATAGGGTCTGAATGGCCTCTTCCTGCTCCTGGTTTCTATCAGATAAATGTCCGCCTGAAGATCTCATCTTAAAAAGTATCAGTGATCACATTGGGGAAGCACATCAGTAGTTGTTTTCGTTCAGAAATTCCTGCATCTAGAAAAAAATGATTTTGTTTTAGCAGTGACGATGAACAGTCAGTCTGAGAATCTAAGTGGCCCTCGGGATTCCTGACAGCTTCTCAGTGAAAAAAAAATCATAGGAACCCTTCCTTACTGTTAATGGCCAATCCCATGCAATAAAGACAGACACATCATGGAATTTCCGGGTTGTTCACGGACCCTGGATAATAATTTGCTTTGTGATTTACTGACAATATAAATGTAGAGGGATTGTATTGGATATCCACAAATAACGTGAGGATGGATATTTATAAACACTAAAAAAATCTGAAGGGTATCCTAAAATGTTTCAAAGGAAATTGAACGGTTTTGAAATTTATTCAGCATTGTCAAGGGAATGAGAGTTAATTTCAGAAACCGAGAGAGACTTACAGACACAGATAGAGAGCCACAACCACTGGTACAGGATAAGATTGTCCTTGAATGTTTCGGAGCTCACTCTGTGACTAAAACAAGGTAAGGCAGCAGCAGATGGAGATCAGTCATTTTCTGGTTATATGGACGATGTTTTGTTTACTATCTGGCACAGTATTATCCCTGTCCTGGGAGATATTGGTGTGGAAAATGTAAAGGGAGATTTACTCTTTGTCTAACTCAGTGCTGTTCCTGCCCTGGCAGTTGCTGATGGGAACAGTGTAATTGGGTTTTGATCTGTACTTAACCCTATGCTGATGCTTTTCTGTTAGAGATTCATGCTGAGAGTGTCGTGTGATTTAAACAAAACCTAATCTCAAGCTGAACGTGGCCTGAGTTTTCAAAGGGTTCCAGTCTATCGTTAGATTGCTCGATACTGAACTCCAGAAGCAACAACGATATTTTCTCCTTATCTAATCCTGCTGTTCCTCACATTGACTCTCAAAATTTCTTCATTTTAGACCATTCTGAATTCCAGGGACACAATCTTGGGCTTGTGTCATTTCACTGGCCATTGAACGCGTGCCGTCCAGATATAGTTCTGTGAATCTACGTTGCATTCATTTGCACATATACTCCCAAGTCCTCAACCCGTACTTGCCTTTCCCTGTTTATAAAGTCGCTGTGCTGACATGAAATGTCTACCTGAAACAAATCTAAAATGGCTAACTACCACTTTTGGAATCATTTGTCTTGGTTTGGCATATTAAAACACTTTATACATTATCATCTCTGGGCATCCTGCGAATGAAATAAACTGAGATGTGAATCGATGCATTTTCGATATTAGAGGAGGGTTCATCTAAACCAAATGGTACTATGTTAAGCTGGATTCAGGTGCAGAGAAGTTTCAGTTTGAGTCTGAATTCTGTCAGCACACGTAAAGGGTAAATGAGGGAAAATCTTTTTTTCCATTCATATGTTGCGACACTGTAGAAATGTTAATGTACAAATTAAACGATAAAAGCAGGATATGGAGAACTCTGTTCCAAAGTTTCCATTGATTATGATGCAGATTCCAGAATTCTTTTAATGTCAGTGCCCTGAGATGTTTACAAGTCTGTCTAACTTTCCAAACTTCAAGAGGAAAATACGATAGGAATATGACGGGTCAGCTACTGAATTGTAGGTGCGTGGTCTTGTTCAGAAACTGTCAGAGATTTAGTGTGCAGTAAGATATATTTTATCCAGAAAACAGGCATTTATCAAGGGTCAGCCTGGCGTAATTTGCCTTCAAATTTTGTGTTCTCTAAAAATAAAGAAATTGACTTACCATTAAGCAAGCGTCTCGGAATGGGTATCATAGTATATATTTGTGAAAGAGTAACTGCGTATGTGAACGAGCGAATGTGGCTTTGAGGTGTCTGTGACTGATTCACTGAGAGTTGGAGGATGAGTTTGATTGAGTGAGTGGTTGTGCGTGAGTGTGGGTTTCTGAGATAGAGAGTTTGCAACGGTCCACTGTGTGTGTGACTGAACACGTGTGACTGTATGACAGTGTATCTGTGTGTATGAGCTATGTTAGAGTTTGTGATAGAAACGACAGAGGCAGCTTTACTCTGTAACCTAACACAGAGCTTCCACTGACACGGGAGTGTTTGTGGACATATCTGTACATTGTCTGTAACCCTATTTTTAACAGACCTGAGATGTTTCGGTGGAGAAAGTGTACAGGGAAAAATAATCTGCCTCTAAGCCAGTGATATAACTATTCTAAGTGTATTTGATATGGACAGTGTGGGATAGGAGTTGACGTAGTCATTATCTAATTCCACGGTGAACATGGTCTGGGAGTAAGAAAAGCGGAAGTGCAGAGACAGTTTTACTTTGAACTTAACCCCATTTTCTCCCTAAATGCAATCTGAAAGAACTACAGATGCTGTCAATCAGAAATAAACCCAAAAGTTACTGAAAAACCTCAGCAGGTCTGGCAGCATCTGCGAAGATAAATCAATGTTAAAACTTCAGGTCTGGTTCAGAAAAGCGAAACTGGATATGAAGTGGTAACTTTGGTTTCTCTGCACAGATGCTGCCAGAACTGCTAGGCTTTTATCAGCAATTTCTGTTTTTTCCCCTATTTCCTCCCTGCTCTACGAATACCTCCCCTCAATTAGCTGAGAGACTTCATTCTATTGTACATCAGCTCGCTGACAACACACGGAATTCCAGTCTCTTACTCAATCTAGAGGAAATGAATATATAATCCATGCAGTGTGAAATTCCCCTACCCTATCACTGTACATTTCCCTAACTAATGCACCTAACCTTCACATGTATGATCACTATGAGCAATTTAGCATGGCCAATGTTACCTAACCTGCACATGTCGAAGCAAGCCAGAACATCCGATGAAACCCCACGCACACACGGGGAGAACTGACAGAATCAATAGATAGTCGCCCGAGACTGGAATCGAACACGAGTCCCAGGAACTCTGAGGCAACGATGCTAACCACTGAGTCACTGTGCCACCCTAACAGTCAAGTTTAAAATTGGGACTGTGAATCCAAATGCTGCAGTTTAATTTCTGCTACATTCAGTTTCTCCAAAAATAAAGTTTTAAAGAGTACACCAGTTGAATAAGGCAGTTCACTACAATCTTCTCAAGGACTGATGGGAATGAGGGATAAATGCTAAGCCCAGCCAGTGATGCTCACATCCAATGAACAAACGAAAACATCATCCCTTTGTCTTGCTAATACCTTGCTGCTCCTGCACATAAGTTCAATGTGTTTCGATATCCCAGGAGACACAGATCCCTCTCTACATCAGAGTTCTATTTCATCTCCCCATTTAAACGAAAGTGTCTGTCGATTCTCCCTGAAAATTCTTCACACTCTCCACTTTATATTGTAATGGACAATGCTTTGCCCATTCACTTCCCATCGCTACATCGATCTATGTGACAGCAGCTTGCTTCCACTTCATAATTTGCTTGTAAACTAATTTCATCAATAATATACTCAATTTCTAAATCAAAACTGACTTGAACGGATACCTGTTGGAAATATCAAAATCATTCTGTCGCTGTCTGTCCCTTACTCAGTGTGTCTCCCTGTTTTGCTCTGCTCGCCCAGAATATCTGTGAATTGCCACGTTCATCCGTTAGCCTTTTGGTGATGCTTCATGGTGTCCATATCTCTGATACGATCACAGTAAAAATTCCTCACCTTCCTAGGCCCACGCCCGGGTCATAATTGCCAAACCATCCAAATATTTGGTGACGTCATCACTTAAACCCTCCCGATTTGTGTACAAGGCTGTGGACAATGATGTTGAATCAATTAATAAGATCCAGAGTGAAGCAGTAGTTAACTGAAAACAAATACATTTCTACTGAGGGACTGGAGACAAAAAACATCGGGTTTTCCAAACATCAATGCTTCATTAAACAATCGTGGATGTCAGATAAACAGGACATTTACACACCGGGTCAGACTCAAGACTCAATTCCCCCGACACCGAAAGGTTCCTGTGTCAAACATCATAAGGTATTGGAATCAAATGCAGTTTTTATGAGCAGCATATAGCACATGGGTTGAAGAGAAACGTCCATGGGTTACGAATCAGGAATCTAATTGGGAATTCAAACTGAATAGAAACAATCAAGTAAAAAACTCTGTGATGAAGTTCTGGAATACATCTGTTTTCGTTGAAAATGGGAACCCTCTTGGATAATAATCGATAATTCCTGTGCGTATGTGTGTGTGTGTGTTTGTGTGTGCGTGCACTCGCGTATGAGCGTGCGTTTCTGTGATGATAGTTGACAGTGAGTTCAATTTCTACCACTTCTCAGATGATACCTATTTTCAAATATTTGTTAAGGCATCATCGAGGGAAATTTACTTTGTATTTAACCATGTGCTGTCAATTAATCTCACAACTTCCTATATACTGTTTTCAAGACCCCATCCGTTGCCACATCTTATATTTGCTAGTATCCTTTTCAGACTGTCCTTCAGCCACTCTGTGACATCCCAGACTTTGCAACCAGGTTGGCAGCGTGCTACCTGGTGTCGCATCTACACTGGCACAGATGTCTGCCTGGTGCCCGAACAATGCAATCCCCTTATCACTATTGCTCTTACACTTCTTTTGTTTTCTGCATTGATTCAATTCAGAGAAGGTAAATTTGACTTGGAAGCAATAAATGTAACGTTGCGATTTGAAAATGGAGGGAGGCAGAAAACAGGCCGACTGCTGAAATTCTGTCCAAGTAATAATGTTAAACCTTTTCATCGTTCTGAGTTTCCGAACATTTATACATGTCCTGTACTATAGTACTGAAGTATTTCAGGGGGTGGGTGCTGCCTTGTTACGGAATGATGAACTGAGAATAAACGACCTAGTTCTCCAAAAAAATCCAGTTGCTTTCACTCAGAAAGTGGTTGCTGATTCCTCTCGTGGCGCCCAGAGGGGATCGCTCTCCTTCAGCCCACGGCTCTGGCACGAGTCACCTGTTGCCTCCTCTCTCTTCCTCCGTGTCAGACTTGCCCCACAGGTTATCGCCATCCTTCTATGACGTCACTGCGCAGCCGCTTGCGCCTTTGCGTCATTCAGGACATTGTGAGACTGTCAGAAATAATAGAATGAGCATAGACAGGAGCAAAGTGTTCCACAAAAATAAATCTGCTGCTTATACAGTCACACGGGGAGGCCAGCAGAGAGCGGTACTGTATCACTTTAAACAAAGAGGGACCAACAGAGACTGAGAGAGTCAGATACATTTATTCATCAAATTTTACATAATTCATTTATTGATCAACTCACGTTTGCACTTCTCGTAGTATCGGATGGACATCCTCACTCCCACGCCCCTTCCCCTTCTTGGGTAATTCTTGTGAAGGTGGCATTCTTCCAAACAACATTTGCAGCTCTTGGACGCCCTGTGCTACTTACTCTAACACCCTCCAATTTGCAGTTCCTGTTGAGGTTCATTTTACAGTCGGCTACAATACACGCAAAAAAAAAACGTTAAGTCTCACACCCTCTCATTACTAGAATGACTGTTTCAATCATAACCATTCAGAATAGCTCTTTGGCATTTCAATAATCCCTTGCATTGCTGAAAACTTCAGGACGATGGACTTATAGCCAAGGAATGGCATTTGTGTATGTGGATCTTCATTGTCTGCAAGGGCCATTCGATAACATATTTCCCTCTGATCTATAAAGAACAAATAAATACAAGAAATAGGAGCATGAGTCTGGAATTCGGCTCCTTGAACCTGCTTCAATATTTCATACAATTATTGCCGATCTCATCTATGAAGTGCTTTGAGAGGTTAGGAATGGCATACGTTAACTCCCAGAATGCTCCGTTCCTCGATAATTCTCCCACGATCGTAATAGATCCATGCAGACGCCATCTCTCTGGCACTTCACTCATCCCTGGAATATCTGGACAACAAGGACACCTATATCAGGCTTCTGTATATTAGCTTTATCACTGCCCTGAACACCATAATGCCAACAACATTTATCGTCAGAGTCTGAGTCCTTGGACTCTTTCCTCACATCGAGAACTGGATTCTTAACTTCCTGACCTGCATATCACAATGAATGAGGATAGTTGGTTATTCCTCCTCTACAATAATCCGCAATATTGGTGCCCTTCAATGGTCTGTACTCAGCTCCCTTCCATATTTCTTACCATCTCATAATTGTACCGCCACATTAAGCTCTAAGTCCTTTAGAGATTTAGTAATGACACCAGTGGGTAGGTCTCAAACAACAGTGAGCAGTATGCAGGAAATAGACCTTCGTGACATGGTGTAAAGACACCAATCTTTCCCTCAATGTCAGCAAAACAAGGGAAAATGCCATTGACTTCAGGAATTGGCCTGAAGGACAGACACTGGTCTCTGTCATTGGTGCTGAGTTGGAGGAGATGGACAGCTTCAAGTTCTGAGGAATAAATATTACAAACAATCAGACTATCCATGTCAACTCTACAACTAAGAAAGCACATCAATGCATCGACCTCGTCAGACGGGGAAAAAAAAATTAGCATTTTGGCAATGACTCTGACCAATTTTTACATTGCACTGCAGAAAACATTCTATCCAGTCACTTCGTATGTTCACTGCTAAGCCCGTGCTGCAAGAAATCACAGAGATGGTGTACCTAACCCAATCCATCACGCAAACCACATTTCCTTCCATTGAACAGTCTTGAATTCCCACTGCTTCAGGAATGCAGCCAATACAATCAAAGGCCCCTCCCTCCACCGCAATGCTCTTTTCCAAACACTTCCATTGGACAGAAGATGCAAATGTTTGAAAATACGCATCAATGGATTCAGGAACAATTTCATCCTTGCTCTTATCAAACTTGTGAATGGAACTGTCATATATTAGAGCTGTTCCATTCTCTGCACCTGCTCAAAAGCTTTGAAACTATATTAAACTGATCTCCTTATGATTTGTACTGAAGAGAATGCAGCACAATATTTTTCACTGTTTCTCAGAATGTATGACTGTCATAAAACAAGCAAAATCAATCTGCAGACCGTACGTTTGGGTCTGGTCTTCTCGATAACACCTTAAACCTATGTCTGCTGTGGTCTGCGTAAAAGATATCCACTATCCATTCATTCCATGTCTTTCATAATTTCGAAAGCATCTATTTACTCTCCCTCAGTCTCGACGGTCATGTGAAAGAAATGATTTATTATATTGTCCCACAGTATTTATGATGGGAGGTGGCAGGACTGCAGAGTTTTTGTCAGATCCGTGAGTGCTGAAGTCAGTCAGCCTTGTCTATCCGTTGCTTCTTATGGTTTCTGGCATGCAACTATTTCTGTGTCATAGCTCCACCAGGTTGACACCTTACTTTTAGATATACCCAGTGTATGCACTCATAGCACATAGAACATAGAAAAGGACAGCACGGAACAGGCCCTTTGGCTCACGAGATTTAATCCTAATGTCAAATATAGTAACTTAATCTACGAACCCCTCAACTCATTGCTATCCATGGACATGAACAGCAGTCGCTTAAATGTCCCCTATGACACTGCTTCCACCACCACAGCTGGCAGCCGATTCCATGCATTCACACCTCGCTGCGTAAAGATCCTGCCTCTCACGTCTCCTTTGTATCTTCCTCCAAATATCTTCAAACTATGACTTCTCATACCAGTCAACCCTGCCCTGGGAAAAAGTCTCTAGCCATTGATTCTATCTATTCGTCACATTAGTTTCTACACCTCGATCTGATCTCCTCTCTTCCTCTTTCTGTCCAGAGAGAAACTTCCGAGCTAATTCAATCTTTCTTCATAAGGCAAACCCTCCAGTCCATGCAGCACCATGGTAAACTTTAATTGCGCATTCTCCAAAGTTTCCTCATCTTTCTTATATTAGGACATCCCAAACTGGATACAAAATTCCAATTGTGGTTTCACCAGGGACTTGTAGAGCTGCAGCAAAACCTGGCAGCTCTTAAACTCGATCCCCCTTAATGAAAGCCAAAACACCACATGATTTGTTAATAACCCTTTTGACTTGGGTGGCTACTTTGAGGGATCTATGTAGTTTCAAACTCAGATCTCTCTGTTTCCCCAAACTGCCAAGGATCCTATCTTTAATCCTATATTCAGCATTCGTGTTCCACCTCCCAAAATGCATCACTTCGAGTTTATCCAGGTTGAACTCCCTGTGGTATTTCTCAGCCCAGCTCTACATGCTATTAATGTCGCGCTGCACTCTGCAGTAGTTGTCTATACTGTCGACAACACCGGTAACCTTCGTGCCATCTGCAAATTTACTCACCCACACTTCAACCTCCTCATCCAAGTCATTAGTAAGAACTACATAGAGCAGAGGCCGAAGAAGAGAGCTCAGCGGCACCTCACTCAATACTGATCTCCAGGCAGAATACTTTCCACCTACAATGACTCTCTACCTTCTGTCAGCCAGGCAATTATGAATCCAGATCGCCAACTCTCACTGTATGCCATACTTGCTTACTTTTTGAATGAAACTTCTGTACTCTTCATTTGTCCAGGTTTGATCACTGGCTCCAACTCATAACTCTCCCATTCATCTGCTTCCTCTGCCCTTCCACTTCTTCGTTGTCACGTCTTTGGAATGTACTATCATTCGAGCCTTCGTAAATTTGTACAGTGCATCTTGGAGGCTGTCAGTGAATTATACCATGCAGAAGGACTGGCTATTACTTACAACAGTCTCTAACACATTGATTGAAAGGCAGAGCTCACAGGAACAGCTCAAACAAAAATAAACCAGGTTTCTTCTGGATTAAAGCACCAATCACTGCTGAGAACAGAGACAGCTCCTGAGCACCTAAATACTTCTCTGTATCTTGTTCAGAGTCCCAAGCTGTTCAGTTGCCTGAGAAACAATCACATCGTTGTTGGTAGCAGACAGTCTTTGTCATTGGTGAACTAGTGGCCAATCACCAATGAGCTCCTTGTTCCAAGCCAAAGTTGCATCTATGCATAACTCCGTTTGTCTCCGATCAAACTTCAATTATTAGGTCACTCTCAGGTGAATCGCTGTCAAACCTTGCAGCTATCCTCCACTTACGATATGTTTGTAAGGTCGCTCTTTTCACATTTTTATGCACAATTAAACTCAATTCTTTTTAAAAAAATGTTTTTTATATGGATTCTCCCTGAGAAAATTAAAATGCCATTTCAAAAACGCATTTACTTGCAAATTACATGATGCACATTTTTCAAAAAAAGTGTTGTCTATTTATTCTTTCTCCCTTCTTGCAATGTTATGCAACCTTCACATTTCTTAAAACTTTTACGTATTTCACCATTTCTATTTTCGGTCAATATATCTGAATTCACATTTGGTTTTCTAGCGATGTGTATAAGAAAATAGTTACAACAAACGACACCATCGAAGTATCTTGCATTGTTAATTTGAAATTTTTAAAGATGGCCAGTGGATTACAATCTGTGTAATTTTGTATTTCATTGTTCTGTGATGGGTTGTCTTCGAAGTGCTGAAGATCTAACAGCAATCCCTAAGTCCCCTTTCCTATGGAAGAGGACTTTTCCAAAATTTGGTATTAATTCTAATAGAAATATCCTCCAGGTTCTCAATTCCAAATTCATCATCCTAGAACAAGACAGCACGTCGACCCAATTCAGAAGCATCAGCGGCCATTTTGAAAATATTGGAAAACGCAGGGATGGCCAAAATAGGTTCATCGACTCAAATTGCTGCCATCCTTTCAACATTAACCTCGCACTTTGCTAACTAAACAACATTTCTCTTATTTCGTTCAAAAACTTGTTAAAGGCACCACTGTCCAGCTAGAATTATGGACAAATTTCCAGTAAAATCCAAAAATCTATTAATTTCTCATTTAGTTTTAGGAACAAGAAATTCTACCAGTATCACTTTTGCTGTCCCCATCAACATCTGTGCGCTTGTGTGTGTATGTCTGTGTGACTGTATGTGCACGTGTGTCTCTGTAAGTCGATATGTGCGTTTCTGTCTGTATGGGCCTCTGCACCTCTCTCCGCATATGTGATTGTGTCTCAGTATCTGTACGTATTTCCATCTGTCACACACACAGAGAGAAAGGCACAACACACACACACACACACACAAACACACACACATACACACACACACACACACACACGTTCAAACACACAGCAACATAACCAAACATAATGTATCACTTCAAGCACAAGAGGAATAGAGAGGGGTACAGATAGATAGAGAGGGATAGATAGATAGATAGATAGATAGATAGATAGATAGATAGATAGATAGATAGATAGATAGATAGATATAACCCCATTTCAGTGGTTGTAATCCCGAAAACAACAGAGAGCCCGTTGCTCAGAGGTACATATACAGAGATACATAAACATGAAGACACACACTAATACACACAATGAGACACAAACACACTCACATAGGCACAGATTGTCAGACAGAGATGGATGAGTAGCCACACACAGAAATCACAGAGGCAGGAACGAGCGATAATGCACACACACATTCAGAGAAACACATGTATAAAGCCGAACTGAAACACTGTGTATAACCATGTGTAGCACAACCTGTGTCCCATCAGCTCATTCCCAGTTTTCAAAGATGAAATGCAGAAGGCCTCATCACAGCGAAAGGGGTCAATTGTATCGACATAGGTGTGCAGGATACTTTCTTTTTCAGAGGGTAGCAAATCTTTGAAGTTCATTGCAGCAGAGGGTTGTCAAGGTTGCATACATGCAAGGCTGAGAAAGGCAGACATTTGGTCACTTCGGGAATCTAGGGCCACAGAGATGATGCTGAAAGGGGATTTGAGGATTAACCAAATCAGCAGAGATCTCAGTGAAACTTGTCGCTGACTTGATGCGTTAAATTGCTTCCATCTGCTCTAATGTCTTTGTTGTCATTTCGAAAATGTGAAACACCATTGCAAATTAAGAAAAGCAGGAAGTTTAGAAGAGATGATTACAGTCAAACTGAGTCAACATAAGTTTTGAAAGGAAAATCACATGATGACAATCTGACACATTTCTTGGTAGCATGACCTGCAGACTTGATGAAGTACGATGCTCAGGAACGTTCATTTGAATTTTGGCAAGCAATCCATAAGGGGCTATATAAAAGTCCGTTACACAAGAAAGGAGTTCTCGGTGTTGGGTAATAAAGCAGCATTGTCTGTCAATTGTCTATTTGACAGAAATCACCGAATCGAGATTAATGAGCAGTTTTCAAGTCGGAAAGATATTTTTAGTGAAATCCAGATTAGTCAGTCATCTGATTTAATGATTTATCTGACCCATTGACTTGGAGGAAGAGGCAGAGTGAAATGCTGCCGATACACAATACACATATTGTGATAAGGATATGGAATTTTTTTGCAAACAAATATAGATAGTATGAGTGAATGGATAATTCTTGGCAGATGCAGTTTCATGTAGGGGCACTTTTATCTGTTGATAGGTTCACAGCTCTACATTGAATTTGCAAAGTTGCAACCCCACACAAAAGTGCTTTCGCTCGCCGTTGCAGATTTTATTGACATGTTGTTCCCACTGTTATTGATCATCTGTTGGTTTCTGAGTGAAAGTTGTTTCCACTGTACCGGAGGTGCCAGAGACAGGTTTATCAGTTCAGCCGAATATACGATAAACAATGTCCATTTCAATACGTGATGTTCATTCCAACCGTGCACCAACCAAAGTGTCCAGAGACGTGGAATGCGAATGGCCGCATGGTCGGGGGATTGACTTTGACGGCTCCATGTCAAATGGTGCTGAAACAAAATTAACTGATTTTGAATGCTCTGATGGAAACCGAAAGGAACTCTCCCTGAACTTTTCCCAATTCACTCGGTAAATGATGCTGTTGCGTGCACACGTTGGTTTACGTAAGGAACAGCTTATTGTCAGTAACACGGGTAGGGGTGGGGTGGGATAGTGAGGTTTTCGTGTGGGTCAGAAGTGATCTGGTCGAACGGGAAGTACAAACGTCCACAGAACAGAGAGAGCTGATTGATCCAGGAACACATTCTCATCTTCTGTTTCAGTACCAACAAAAGAACTTACGGGAAAATCTCAACAGGTCTGGTAGAACTTGGAAAGGAAAATAGAGTTAAGACTTCAAGACCAGTGACACTTCTTTCTTCATGACCATCTCCCTCTGCCTTACGCACCCTTCCATCTTATTGAATATCTCCTGACTTCCAACTTTATACTGAAATCCTCTTCTAAAATTTCGTCTCCAAACATTTTCCCAGTCTTTAAACTTATATCAGAGCAGTTCCATCTCTCACCTCACCCAGTTATGATCGGAGGACTTCGAAATGAAAAATAACTGTTTCTATTTCCTTCGATTCCGGATGGCCAGGGACGAGAAGGCACCGGTGGACAGTTAGAGCTTTCAGCCCGGCCGTTTGATCATGGCTGATATCGTGCCCAACTTAATTCTTGAGCGTTCTCTCTGTAACACTTAGCTCCCCTGAATTCAGGATGTAGTCTATTTTCCAGAGTGGGTCTGAATCTGGACCGACATTCTCCACATCTGGTGGCAGCTGTTACACCATGTCTGTGGTGATCCAGCGCAGTTTCAGTCCCAAACAGCACAACCAGTCTGTTCTGAGCAATGCAATTCCTGCTGCGGGAAAGATTGATCGGGACACTGGCCCCACTGTTTTTCTGCGAGGGAGTAGTTAGCTGGTTCACTACTCATGGCAAGTACTGGTGCTTCAAAACATGGGGAGAAAACAAATAGGCACAAGAGTTTGGACAGATTAGGTCAAGGGTTATTGTCAGCATCAGTGGAGTCCCTGCTTCAGAGTCGGAGTTTGAATCGCACAGACATGGATCCAATTCACATTCATGAAATGAAGATTTATTTCTCTTCTTGTGGTTTATCTGAATGAAACCTATTTCCTGCTTCCACACAGAACACAAATGTGGATCTGCCAGAATCAATCCAGTAATTGACTGCATCCAATTAGAACGTTCATGGCGGCAGATACACGAGAAAGCTATCACTGCAGTTCCCTCTAAGAATCTCACCTTTCTGAGCTGAAACTATCTTACTGTTCTTTCAATGTCGCTTAGTTTAATTCTTGGAACTCCCTCCCTAGCTACATCATGGATGCATCTCTGTGCTGAGTGCAGACAGGATTCTGTAAAGTAACTTACCATCACAATCTCTGGAGTAATTATGGAATGGCAGTGAAGCTGATCCCAAAGAGTGACGTGCATACTCCAGAAATTCGTTTCAAACGGTTGCACTTTCGAAGTGGAAACCCGAAAGTGGTCGGGAACAAGTGAGATGCTTCGAAAGGGGAGTAGGATAAACTGAAAGTCAATGATGACTGAGATATGTGAGGCAAGAAATGAGTGAGGAGCTGCTGGTGCAAGGCTGAATGTCAGTGTTAATGGGTTTGCCCATACTATCCACTATTAACACCGACTCACATACCGCTGCTTGTAAATTCACTACAATTACCTTGATCTCTTGTTCTGAGATTCTGTCTGTGCATATTCACGCGGTTTGTCGGCCCCGAGAGGATGAACGCATCCTCTTTATCCTGTCAGATTACAGAGATGAAGCAATAGTTTGAAAGCAATGCACTAAGAGATTTCCTCTTTCTGTGCATTTTCTGTGAAGAAAGACCAGCTGTGAAGTGTTCTTTCCTGCTGAAGCGCAGTTTGATATATATTCTCATCGAGCAGCTTTATTACAGAAAGGAAGTCCGAGTTACTGTGATCAAAGATATTTAAATACACATATGGATATGAAGAACACCGTCTTTGGCTTCGTCAGTTAAAGCATCTGGTAATAACCAGGCGAGTATGTTGTCAAATGCTCTGGAATGTTCCGTACATTGAAAGTTCATTGCATAACCTTCTTGTAAAAGCCGTATTGTTGATCCAATATCGCGAAAGTGACGGCTCAGCATGCTACTTGTGTTTGAGCTCAGCCCGTTGTTATTTCGTGATGCCAAGCCCTGCTGCCTGCTGTGGACCCATTAGTCGATGATCTATCCTGTTCATTCAACGCCGAGATTCTTTACTCTGTTCAACAATGATTTCTCCATCTCTTCTAATTTTAGTCTCTATC
This sequence comes from Hemiscyllium ocellatum, assembly GCF_020745735.1. Classification (NCBI taxonomy): domain Eukaryota; kingdom Metazoa; phylum Chordata; class Chondrichthyes; order Orectolobiformes; family Hemiscylliidae; genus Hemiscyllium; species Hemiscyllium ocellatum. The sequence goes on from NC_083438.1 coordinate 3,396,133, forward strand.
CGTCATAGCAAGTTTTTTGAACTAATGAAGTGAGGCAGGAGACACTACAGACTTGCCAGGAAATGTTGTGGTAATAACACATCCATTGCGAGATGATAGCTCTCATTGTCTGCTGTCACCATTCATTAATGTTAGGCAAACAGCAATGAAGCCATTGAAATCCTACAATTGGAGTGAAACTGTTCTTCTTCTGGTAGATTATGAATTCTATTTACAATTGTAAATGCTCATAGCTTTTTGAGTGAAGAAATGTCACCTGACCTCAGACCTAAGTGAAAGCGATATTATCTGGAGACTGTGAGCCCAGTTCTACACACTCTGGCCAATATACGGAGAAAGCCAGGAAACAGGTATACTCTCAAACTGTCACCGAATTTCAGACTTTCCCAAGAGTTGAAATGGAAAATGAGGGATATTGACAGACAGAGAGTGGGAGAATGTAGAAGAGAATGAGATGGTACAGAGAGACAAAGGGAGGCAAATAGGTATGCATATGAAGGTAGAAATTCTTCATTCAACGTTGTTGCTCATGGACAGAAAGGAAAAGATAAAGGTTATGAATGAAGGCCAGACTTTCATCAATTCAGGAGAACAGCAACAGCATTACAGCCCTTATGACATTTTTCATTTTACAAATGACGTTTGTCAACTAATGAGAGATTCTGATCAGTATGCTGTTTCGTGAAATGAAACGGACAATTACCAAGGAATTAAAACAATAAAATGCATAAGTAGCCTGATTCTGTCGATATGAATAATTAAATCCCTTTGTCTCCACGTATGCTGTCAGGCCGGCTGACTTTGTCAATTCCTGTTGTTGATTCAGTTTTCCAGGATTCACACTTATTTGTTTTACGCCAGTATGAATCGTGTTTGTGACAAAACTCCATCAATTGCCAGCTCCATAAAACATACGGTGCTTTGAGAAGGCTGTCAAAAAGATAACCTGTCAGAGGAAATCACCCATTACCACAGCAGTGACAGCACTGAATCCTTACCACTAGAATTCCAGGGAAAGTGAAATATGGTTCTGCATGTTTCCTTAATGAATTTCTTTTTACTTTTTTCATTTGTGATAATTTTAGCTGCACATCAGTTTCGTTCTTTATTCCATTTCTTTCAGGTGGAAAAAGGCACTTCCGCCTATCTGCATTGCGAAACATCGGATATTCATCTACTCTCTTCCCAGCTTCCAGCATGAGGCACATAACATTGCATGTTCTTATGTTTCCAGGGTAAATTTCAATGAGATGCTCCCTCTGCTCTTAAACGAAACAATCATGAGAATAAACTTTGATATGGTCACACTGTATGGTCATCTACCTCAGGAAAGCATACTCATTTTCATCCACACAGGTGGGCAGACAGACAAATCCCCTCGAGAGGAGGAGATATCTCAGGATTTTACCAGTTTAACGTGCTTCACATCCGCCAGTTTTTCCGACCACCTCACCGCAGCCGGTCAAAGATTTCTGCAGCACAGAAAATGCACCTCAGCTAAACACGGTTGCACCAGTCGAATACAGGTCCCTGGCTGTTCTCGTCTCATTTTACAGTTGGCTCACAGCTTCAAACGCAGTTGGTGATAGAAGTGTACATCACAATGCATCTCAAATTTCTCACAACTACACCTAAATAGGCTAGTTTCTGCAACAGATTCTTTTTGGTTAAAAATACCCACACGTGACAATTCTTGACATTAAACTTGAAAGCAACGCGGAAATGTCTTTGTGGTTAGTCACACGATAATGTTTGCATTTGGAGAATATCTTTCTGACCTCATTAGAAACCGAAAGAGTGCAGCAAAGCAAATAGGTGCATTAAAGACAGCAATCCCTGTCGCACTGGGGGCTCTTGAATAAGCTATCTTTCATTCAGCAGACTAATGTGCTGACACATGCAATCCAGCATATCGCACGATCCTTGAAAATAGGCAGTTACTGAATCTCAACTTCAGTCTGCCCTTTGCAGAATGACAACTGTCCCTTATCAGACGTACTTTTCCAAAATAAAGTTTGGGACGCTCATTATGGAGACATAGGAAGAATCTGATTCCACTCATTGCAGGCGCACCCATGTCACTGGGAAGCCACACTCTCACAACTGGGACTGTCTGTGTCCCATCCTCTCAGTATTTGTCTGGCCCGAGCTTTTTCATTGTCCCGGAGTCCTACTGTATAAAACGAGAAATCTTTCAATGTCTCAGATCAGTTCATGTGCCGAGAACTTGAGAGTTAATGTCCCGTTCCCTTAAAGAGTGAGAAGCTGTCTTGACTGTTTCTGCTCAGTACGACAGTTCACCCGTGCTCATTCCCCTCCGATTCCACTTCCCAAAAAGTTTCTGAAGATCCACAAAACTGGAGAATGGTTTCTGTGTTTTGCCTCCTTAACATTGTTCCGCTCTCAAATGTCAATATTTCCCAAAAATCTCTTCACTATCCTCTATCTTGCACCATATCCCGGGGATGAGAATTCCCTTTATGAGGAGAGTCCAGAGGCTGGTAAGTTTCACTTTGGAGCGAAGAAGATGAACTAATGATTTCCTGTGGCTATTCATAATGATGTGGGAGGGAGCAGTGGAGATGGGCGCTTTGACGAACACGAAGAAAACTTGCCACTGTCCAGGGTCAGTACATAGAGGACTGTGATCAACTGAATCAATCGTAAAGTTGCACTTTTGCATAGCACATTCAGAGAATATTGCAGAAACTCGATGCGTGCAGCAGTATCCGTGGAAAGAGAAACGGTCAACGTTTTGATCGTGGTACACTTCTGATTAAGAATTCGAGGTTACAAAATCTAATCGAACAACGGGCATGGTTTGTTGAGATTGTTAGTTTTTCAAGTTTGAGCGTGAAATCGTCCTGTTGGAAGTCATTGAAAACGTAGTCGGCAGAATTCGAAACTGCGTGGATAAATCCCAATGGATTTCTCATCTATCCCGTTTCCAAATCGGCCCCGACTACACATTTACCTCCTGTGATTAATACATCTTATGGAATGAATGTTTCCAACCTGAAATATTTGCCTTGCCCTGTCCGCAGCCTGACCCTGTATTCGCTGTCGCCCTCTCTTGGTTCAGAACGGAGTAGGATGCTGGGAGATCAAGTTAAATTACACGCGTTGATGAGAGATAATCGTGGCTCAGCAGTTAGCATTGCTGCCTCACAGCACCAGGGTCCCAGGTTTGCTACCAACGTCGGGCCACTGTCTGTGTGCTATTTGCACTTACTCCCCCGTCTGCGTGCGTTTCCTTCCACAGTCAAAACATGTGTTCATCAGGTGAATTTGCCGTGATAAATTCCCTGTAGTGTTTGGTGTATTAGTCACAGGAAATAAGTCTGGGTGGGTTACTCTTCAGCGGGTCGGTGTGGACGGCTTGGGCCAAACGGCCACACTGGAGGGAATATAATTCATTAAAGTGGATGGAAAGGATCCATTTCATGTGCAGAGAGATTAATAAAAATAGCACTATATCGAGAAACCAAAAGTTGTTGTATTTGTCCAGTGCTTTTCACCGCCAGCTGAATTACAGATGGTAACCTTAGATTACAACTCGATCTGGACCAAAATGAACTAATGGGCTGAGAAGTGGCAGGTTGAGTTTAATTTAGATAAATGAGAGGTGCTACATTTTGAGAAAGCAAATCTTAGCAGGACTTATACAATTAATGGTAAGGTCATTGGGAGTGTTGCTGAACAAGGAGATCTTGGAATGCAGGTTCGTAGCTCCTAGGAAGTGGAGTCGCAGGTAGATGGGATAGTGGACAAGGCGTTTGTGCGCTTTCCTTTATTGGTCAAAGTATTGAGAACAGGAGTTGGAAGGTCATGTTGCAGTTGAACAGGACACTGCTTAGGCCACTGTTGGAATATTGCATGCAATTCTGGTCTCCTTCCTATCGCAAAGATGTTGTGAAACATGAAAGGGTTCAGACAAGATTTACAAGAATGTTGCCAGGGTTGGAGGATCTAAACTGCAGGATGTGGCGGAAAAGGCTGGGGCTGTTTTTCCAGGAGCGTCTGAGGCTGAAGGGTGACCTGATAGATGTTTACAAAATGATGAGTGGCCTGGGTATGATAAGTAGACAAGGTATTTTCCGTGGGGCCGGGAAGACCAGAAATAGAGGGCATAGGTTTAGGGTCGGAGGGGAAAGATATAAAAGAGACCTATGGGGCAGTTTTTTCACTTAGAGGGTGGTTCGTGTATAGAATGAGCTGCCAGAGGATGTGGTGGAGGCTGGTACTACTGCAAAATTTAAGATGCATTTGGATGGGTATATGAATGGGAGGGTTTGAAGGAATATGGGCTGGGTGCTGGTAGGTGCGACTAGATTGGATTGAAATATCTGGTGGGAATACCCTTGGTTGAACCGAAGGGTCTGTTTCCATGCTGTGCATCTCTATTACTCTGTAAGTTACCAGGGAGGGAGACGAGGGCAGGGCGGTAAATGTAATCTTTAAGAATTTTAGTAAGGCTGTTTGGTTAGGTTCTGCATGGTAAACAGCACTGGAAGGTGAGATCTCATGGAATACGGGGGAAGCTGGCAAATTGTATGCACAATGGCTTGACGGTGGGACCGAAAGACGAACAGTAGAACTATCCTGGTGGGTCTGGAAGCCTGTGGGTCGATGCTGTTCCAATTGCTTTTTAGATAAACATGTCAATAATTGGGACGAGAATGCACAAGATATGATTCGAAAGTTTTCAGATAGCATTAAAATAGGAGGTATCATGGTCAGTGAGGAATATTGGCAGAAATTACAACAAGAGCTTCATCAGCTGGGGAAGGCGTCCAATCACGGTAAATAAAATGTAAAACAGATAAGAGTGAGGCGTTGAATGTTGGAATGCTGAATCAAGATAGGAAATTCATGGTGAATAGTAGTACCCTCACAGGTTTGCTGGAACAGATGGACCTTGGCGTTCAGGTGTACAGTCCTCTGAAAGTGGATTTACAGAGAGTCAGGGCAGTGAAGAAGGCTGTTCATCAGTAAGTACATTGGGGAGAGAAGTTGGGAGGTTATGTTGCAGGGTGGAGAAACGGAGGACTGCAGATGCTGGAGATCAGAGTCAGCGAGTAGTCCTTGAAAAGCACAGCAGGGTTAAGCAGCATCCGAGGAGCAGGCAAATGCTCGTTTTGGGCATTTGCCCGAAACGTCGATTCTCCTGCTTCTCGGTTGTTGTGTTGCAGTTGTACAAGACTTTAGGAGGGGCGCACTTGGAGTATTGTAGTTTTGGTCACCTTAAAATACAAGGGAGGTTGTTAAACTGGAAAGAGTGTAGAAGAAATTTACAAGCATGTTGCCAGGCCTCTATCATCTGAGGGAAGTTATTGGGAGAGGCTGGACAAGCTGGGCCTTTTTTTATTCTTTAGTTTGCAGGAGGCTGAGACTTGCATAAGGTCATGTTAGGTATGGATACGGTGAACATATTAATCTTTTTTCCTATGGTTCTGGAATCAAGGACGAGAGGGAGCCATAGAATATAGAACATAGAACATTGCAGTGCAATACAGGCCCTTCGGCCCTCGATGTTGCACCATCATACTAATCTGAAGCCCATTCCACCTGCAGTATTCCATGTACGTCCATTTGCCTGTCTAATGACGACTTAAATGCACTTAAACTTGGCGAATCTACTACCGATACAGGCAATTCATTCCATACCCTTACTACTCTCAGAGTAAAAGGAAATCTGACATCTGTCTTATGCGTATCTCCCCTCACTTTAAAGTTGTGTCCCCTCGTGTTTGCCGTCCCCATACTTGGAAAAGACCCTCTCCCTGCCCACACTATCTCACCCTTTGATTATCTTATATGTTTCTATTAAGTCACCTCTCAACCTTCATCTCTCTAATGAGAACAGCTTCAAGGCCCTCAGCCTTTCCTCGTAAAACATTCCTTCCATACCACGCAAATTCCTTGTAAATCTCCTCTGCACCCTTTCCGAAGCATCCACGCCCTTCTTATAATGTGGTGACTGGAGTACACAATACTCCAAGCGTGGCCGTACCAGAGCTTTGTACAGCTGCAGCATAACCTCCTGGTTCCGGAACTCAATCCCTTGATTAATAATGGCCTAAACACTATATGCCTTCTTAACAACCCTGTCAATCTGGGGGCAACTTTAAGGGCTCTGTGCACATGAACACCGAGATTTCTCTGCTCATCTGCACTCCCAAGAATCTTAACATTAACCCAGTACTTTGCATTCTGATTACTTCGTCCAAAGCGTATCACCTCACGCATTTCCACATTAAACTCGATTTGCTACCTCTCATCCCAGCTCTGCATCCTATCTATGTCTCTCTGTAACCTACAACATCCTTCATCACCATCTACAACTCCACCGACTTAATGTCGTACACAAAATTACTAACCTACACTTCTGAGTCCTCATCGAGGTCATTTATAAATATGACGAACAGCAGTGGACCCAACACCGACCCTTGCGGTACGCCATTAGTAACTGGAAACCAAGATGAACATGTTCCATCAACTACATCCCTCTGTTTTCTTTGAGCAAGCCAATTACTGATCCAAGCTGCTATGTCTCCCACAATTCCATTCCTCAGAATTTTGTATCATAGCCTTCTGTGGGGAACCTTATTGAACGCCTTGCTGAAATATGTTTAACCAGTTTAAAGTTAGAGGGTAAAGTATAAAAGGAAACCTGATGGGCAAATCCTATTCACATAGAGTAGTACGCATTTGGGATATGATGCCAGCAAAAGTGGTTTAAGCAGTTACATTAACAACATTTCACAGGCATTTTGACAACTAGATGGATTGGAAAGTTTGGAAGGATATGCGTCAAGTGTACAGAAGTGGGGTGAGAGTGGATGAAAATCTTGCTCAACATGGATCCATTTGGACCAAAGAATCTCTCTTCGTGCTTGAGGACTCAATGACTATGCGAATCTATGATTGCAGTTCCCTCAAAGAAAATCCTCATCTCTCTCCAAACCAAACATCAGCGTGTTTGACACAAAGGATGGTACGTGTATGGAATGAGCAGCCAGAGGATGTAGTGGAGCCTGGTACACTTGCAACATTTCAGAGGCATTTGGATGGGCATATGAATGGAAAGTATTTGGAGGGATATGGGTCGGGTGCTGGCAGATGGGACTAGATTGGGTTGTGATATCTGATCGGCATGGACAGGTTGGACCGAAGGGTCTGTTTCTATGCTGTACATCTCTATGACTATTACTCTAAGTGATTTTGAAGAAGATTCAGTTTTGGCAAATCTAATGTGCAATTCATGTCTGTTTGTGTAATCTGAGGTCAAGATATGAAAATGTTACAAATTCTCACAGCTGGCTCTGCAGAGTGAAGACCGACATTCGCGTGTATTTTCTGCTCTGGTTTACAGATATGGAAGATGTGGGACTAGTGGCTCTTGTCACAGCGGATGGAGTCAAACATGTTAGACTGCCTTGAGGAAAATATTCTCTCTTTCCGAGGATATCAAGTCTGTGGAAATGGATCCAACAGAGGTCTGTCAAGACTGGGTACATTCAAAGCTGAGATAGAAAGTCATTTAGTCAGTACGCAATCAAGGGCCACGGAGATAAGGCTGAAAGGTGAACTTGAGGATTATACAAATAAGCCAAGATATCATTTAAAGCTGTCGCCGACTTGATGAGCTAACTTGTTTCTATCTGGTCCAATCTCTTTGCTGTCATTTGGAAAATGCTAGACACCATTTAAAATGAATAAAAATAATACTTTAGGAAGATATGTTTGCAGTCAAACTAAGTCAAAATTATTTATTTAAACGAAAATCACACTTGCCAATTTGCCAGATTTCTTTGCTAACATGACCAGCAGAGCTGATCAAGGGAGCTGTTCGGTATTGTCCTTTCGAATTTCCAACAAGTACTCCAGTAGGTGCCATATAAAAGATAATTGCACAATAAGAGAGTTCACGGTGTTGGGAAATAAATCAGCATTAACTGTCGACTGTCTATGTATAAGACTTAACCAAATCGGGATATTGAACACTTTTCAAGTTGTAAACATATAATTATTGAAGTCCAGAATGGTCAATGATTTATCTGCCTTAATGACTTGGAGGAAGTGGCAGAGTGAAATGCTTCCAGTTCTGCTGCCGATACGCAATCAGTGAGCGGGCTTATTTTGATGATGACGTGAAAATCTGCAACAAGATACCTTATTTCCTCAATCAAGGCAATCTCTAATAATGGCATAAATATCACTAAAATCTCGGCATTTCGCACGCCTCTCTATGCCATCTTCCAATATTAATTGATTCTTTATTGTGATGCAATTGCACATAATAAGAGAAAGACAAAAAATACATTGGTGGACCTGGGCTTCACAAGCACGTTATTGAAGTTAAAACGCAGATTACTGCCCACAATACGATCATAGAAGCACTCACCTAACCTTTAGAAAGCACAGAATACGGACAGTGTTGTAGGGCGTGACTAGAACAACACCAGAAACACAACGGAAATACTGTTCTGGGCTATATTTTGTATGTATTCCTCAATGAGCAATAGCGTTTTACATGTGTTCCATCACGAGTTACCTCACAAAACGTAGTAAACTGTGCTGCAGACGGTCAGATAATCCAAGTTCCAACTCCCGCAATCAGAGATACTCAGTCTCCTGCATATCGATATAAGGAAGAGCTGTCCATGGCGTTGATGGGCGAGATGAACTTTACGAATGCAGCTCGCATGTAGTTAGCCTCTTTCTCCTATATATTGTTTCCCGCAGTCCCTTGTTGGAATCTCGTCAAATATATTTGTCCTGCATTTGATGGGTGTTGAGTCTTGTGTTCGGCAATCCCAACAATCGGAAGCAGTGGGATTGAAACTAATTCAATTAATAACACCACAGGGCGCAGCGTTTCGCAGGAGCTTCTGCATCGCTGAGGATGTCATCGAGAAAGGGGAGGAAAAGGCTGCAAACCTTCTTCCCCGCTTCATTGAAAATGCCAACAACAACTCCGAGGGCACGAGCTTCACATCTTTCTGCTCAAAAACCCTATGATTTTCCGCCGCAGAGAACTGCACCCTTAACTCCCGCGTGCAAGGTGAGGATACCAAGCCCTACACTATCCAGGATGGTAATTAGAGCGAGGCCAACAATCTGTCACTACCATATGGACAGCCATAAACACACTCTTTTCATATGACAGTCTCGGCAACCGCAGAAAATGGGACCCAAGCAGCCTGTGCTGGGTGTTCATATTCCAGACCATTTGTGTTGTGCACCGTTTTCCTTGAAAGTGAGTGGAAATCATTATTTCACTGCTGTTGTGAAGCCAGATCCTGCATTGAATCTGCTCGCTGTTTTTTTTGTTGCTGTGGCGAAACGGCGGGCAATCGCGTTATAAAGCATTGTTATACTTCTCTAATTTCCTTCATTACTGTCTTGATGTGAGGGGCTGGTGATTGACTGTCTCAATGAGATGGAGGCACCATTGTTGGCGGACTTTAGTGAAAAATGGAATTGGAAATCTTCACTTTTCATGGTTCATTGTTTTTTTTTCCGTTACTTGAGCAATTTCTGGGACTTGGTAATGCGCTAAACGTGCACGATGCTTGGAAGCATCATTTGGAATTGTCTCTCTGCCATTTGTGTCAGGGGTTCATGACGTATACGTCAGTAATTTTCTTGCTTTTATCACCGAAATGACCAGAGGCCTGAGGAGCCTCAAACATAGATACTCATATTGTTCATTTCAGCTTTTGTGGCACCAAAGGCCTCGGGTCCTTTCGGTGATAAAAGCGAGAAAATTATTGACTGCGTGTGAAAACAGTGAGTGCTCCTTCTGTACAAAAACTCCTCAAATCCATTCGAACAGCCCGCTTTCGGATACAATGAGTGCCGATTTTGCTGCCAAGTTCTGTGTCTGAAATGGTCAGCGCATTTGGCTGAAATGTTGGTGACTCGAGCTCACCTAGGCACAGAGCTTCAATTATTTCAGATCAATCATTGAGACCGATCACGTACCGACATTGTTATCACCAAAGCTTCATCCCGAATCCGCATGGAGTGAGACGGGAACTCACAGCAGAATGCGACCACACTCTCTGCAACCATTGCTGCCAGTAGAAAGAGGTCAGTACAGCTTCAATCATCGGCTTCCTGCTCAGCCTTGGGACACATATCAGAGAAACTCCTTCCTCAGCAACGGCCCTTCCCGTGTGAAAGGGGCAAACAATCCACTCTAGTTTGCAAACAGCTTCAGAAAATTGGAAGATTGTTCCTGTTCATGGAAAGGTTTTTAATCAAAGCTTCAGACTCGGAATGACAAATGGTAATAGTTGTCGGCAGGAAAAACAAAGAAAGTGTTGATTGTGAGGACTGTGTCTCGTCAGGCAGACTGGGTGTCCGACATTCTAATCAGAAATGATTGTGTGCCCTCAGGCAATTTTCCGATTGATTTGCCGTCTGAAAGAGTGACTGGGAATCACATCGGCGACGTAAATATGAGGGTAAAAATATTTACGTATTAATATTGAATATAAAATCCCGCTACACGTGCAAAATAAACTGTAATTTTCTGAAGGAATAACAGTGAGAAGTGAAAGGTGTGAATGATGTTATTTGTGATTGGAAGGAATCTTTACAAATTGCAGTGCCACATGAATTATGCTCAGTATAAAATGATAAACTAAGACACTGTGCTCCTGAGTTGGTTTGAAGGTCGTGGGGTCATGCCCCATAGTGGGCGCTTTTCCTCGTTAATACAAGCCTTGCTCTCCATTCCACTTGCAGTATGACAATAGAGTGCTACTTAAGTTGCCACATGTTTTGGATCACATGTCGCTTTCTGAATGAAAACTATCTCCACTTTACTGGAAGTGCCAAATACAAGTCTATCAGTGACCCTTTCAAACCGTCATGTTCCACTTCAGCCGTACAACACCCAATGTGCTCAGAGTCACTGAATGGGCATGGCCGCTTGTTGGAGGGACTGACAGTGATGGTTCCATGTCAGATTGTCCTGAACCAAAACTAACTCATTCATAATGTTCTGATGGAAAGAAAAGGAATCTCTTCCTGGCAGTTTCCCAATTCACAAGGAAAATGATTTTGTTGTGTGCCAATGTGGATTTAGGTAATGAATAGTTTATTGTCTGTGACGGGTGGGGCAGGATTGTGAGGTTTCACTGTGGGACAGAAGTCATCTGGTTGAACATGGAAGTCAATACCCACAGAGCAGACAGAGTGGATCTGTCCAGTGTCATTCTCCCATCTTCTGTTTCTGTACCAACAAATGAAATTGCGGTAAAATTTCTGCTGGTCTGGGAGTATATTGGAAAGCAAAAGAGAGTTAACACCTCGGAACCAGTGACACTTCTTGTTCGATGTCCATCTCCCTGTGCCTTTCTGCACATTTCCTTTTATTTAATATTTCCTGACTTCAAACTTTATGCTCAGCTTCTCTTTTGTTACTTCCTCTCCAAACATTTTGGATCATGATAATAACCCCGGACAACATCAATCTTCTCGAAACAGCAAGGAAGTACATTGAGTGGCTGCGAGTTTCAGTGCTGGACGAATGTCAGTAGGGACGGTTGCATGGTTGTGACATCGTTTTTCCGTTCACGTCACACCTTAAACGTCCAAGGTTCAAACGAAACAGGAGTTTGGTTTGTTCCCTCGTTACATGCAGAAGGTTTTGAATTGTTGGGTACAGACCATTCGTACTTGCTGTTATCATTAACAAACCTGCTTTGAATTTGCTCACCCATGTCTGCCGCTGCGCGGAAATGAATTACAGTTCCAATTTATTGCTGCATGAAACGTTGTTCAGCTTCTCTCCTCGGATAGAGTGAGGACTGGAGATGATGAAGCACTCCTGCCAGAAACGCCGTTTCGCCTGATGCTCGGATGCTGCCTGAACTGCTGTGCTTTTCAGGCACCACACGCTCAAGTGAATTCCTCTTCTCCCTGGTTGACAATAGGTTTCGATTTGTATACCTCGATGGGCGTCCACTTTAAGTGCACAGTTACTGGCCATTGATCCTTTCTGTACCTGTACTAAGGCATTTGCTTTACATGACAATGTGTCAATGTGTCCTGCTTCAGTGTCAAGGAGAACACCTATTTTCTCCTGTCAAAACGAACACTGGAATCCTGATGTACAGTTTCTGTCAAATGCATCCAGAAGTAGGTTCTGAAATGCTGCATTTGAATCCTCTCTGGTCTAACTCAACCTGTGCGAACCAAAACCAGATATCCTCAGTAATGTTTTGGAGCAACTCACACAATCGAGTGTCGAAGCACTGGGCATGCTTACACCTCATTCAGTCGTGAAGAAAGAGGAATGAAAAGATTTACAGACTCAAGTGAACTGCTTGAGTCACACTCTCATACAGTCACTCATATTACCGTGTGGTTTGAAACCAATCCACTGAAATTGAAGAAACTACGGACAGAGTGCCGAATGTCATTGTATCAGTTTTGTTTTCTTGATATCACACAGTTGCAGAAAAGTATGACGAGGGAAAGGGAGGAATACAAGTCAAATGCAACTCTGTTGAAACGCCTTCTGTCTGATTCAGTCATGAACAAGAGACATGAATGACACTAAAGAGGGAGACCATTCCGCATATTGAACAAAGAACAGCAACGTACAGTTATCACTGCTTCTACGTCTCAGATCGCCTTTTACCTTCCCTCAATATGTGTAGAGTTTTGTACATCTCTAAGTAAGAACCGTTTGATTTCCTAACAGCAAGTGAGTCGCATCTCCTCGATTCCCACACAGGTTTCCAACTCAGCTGGCAGCCAGTTGGCAGTTGCTCATGGCTTTGCTGGAAAATGCAAAATTAATGAGAAAGAAAAAGAAAGTTGCAACTCGTTACGGCCTGGCATTTGGAATAACCTCGCTACGTGGTCTGTCATTCTCAGATTCCAGAGCTCGCGTAGCTTTGCAGGTGGAGGAATACCTTTCTGCTACTTATTCTACAAAACAAGCTCACTCGCTGTCAGCATGCCGCAGGGAATCGTCAGGGACACGGTCTTTGCTTTCCACTTTTAGCCTGTCTGCCAGGGTGGCTGAGCAAGCTGAGCTGCTGTATTTTAGGTCCCAGTTCTTGAGAACGCTTAGGTTGGAGTCCTAGCGTTGCCACTTTTATTAATGGGTTAAGCTGGCAACGTTTGGGAGGGATGAGCTGTCTCGAAGTTAAGCAGTATAAAACGTAGTCATTCCTATTAAACCACGCTGCGATGTGGCAGAATACAGAGCCACCAATGTGGCAATATTTACGCTGTGTTCCACTGCCGCTGTGGTTATCACATAAGCGTCCAGCTGGAAAGGCTCCCAGCATAATACGGGACGCAGATATCCCCGTCATATTACAGGTGTTTTGCGTGGTTCACCGTTTTCTGTGAAAGTAAATAGAAATCGTTATTTCACCGGTGATGTGAAACTAGCTCCTGCACTGAATCTGCTCGCCGTTTTTTGTTGTTGGGGCTAAAACAAGGGCTACCGCAATGTGAACCAGAGTTCCATTCCTTTCATTTCCTGCGTTTGCGTCCTCATCAGGGCGGCTGGTGATCGGCCCTCTTGATCCGGTGGAGGCACCTGCGCATTGTGAACCTAATCTATAACAGATTGCAATTGATAATCTTCACTTTCCGTGGTTCACTGTTAGTCTGGTCTGTTTTATGTTACTTTCGCACTTTCCAGGTAATGGTGGTGCACTAAGGCTCCAGTGAGTTTGTGAGCACCATTTGGAATTGCCTCGTTGCCATTAGTTCGCTCTGTTCGTGACCCAGATGACTCAACTGCCTCACAGAGAGCATTCATGTTTCCGTGTGCCAGGAATTAAGTTATCTTTGTCAGTTGTGTTTCTGTTCCACGTTAACAGCTGTCAGTTTTTGGATTCACTGGAGAGCTGAGGGTGGAACCCAATTGTAACGTCTTTTCTGCAGGCAAAATCATTGACGCAGAACTTGGCAATATGTCAAGAGGAATGGCCATTGGCAGAAAGAGTTCGGAAAACCTTAACCTTCAGTTGGTTTCGAAGCAAAATCATGTTCAAAAGCACTAACAAAGCGTGCAGGGTGAATGACGTGCGCCATCTGCTCTTGCTAACAAACTACTCAAGCATCTCGTGACCACTGAAGCATCTCAGTGGTACTGTCGTGGAAATTAAATCGACTCGACTCAAATGTTAGCAAGTGCAAAAAGAGACATTTATTTGAGACCATTGCAAAGAGACACGACACATTGGCAAGACGCCTCATTTAAGGAACGCCTGAGAGCTTTCAAATATTCCTTTTATACAATACAGCAACAAAGTGAAGATTACCAATGCAATCTGGATTAGATTAGGTTCACAATGCTTCTCCTTGTAAACACCTCAAGGCCAGAAGGCTGGAACATTCGATTTCCTTTCCAGATAAGGATTTTTTTTTCTCATTCCTTGAGTTCTGATATGGTAGTTTAAATGGCATTGTAAGTCTGCTGATAGGTCGGTTTGCAATTATATTTTTTCTGTCTGTCTGCAACACATGCCTCGAATTTCTGTCAGGCTCTTACTTCTTTGTTTTCCCTATGCTTTTATAGATTTCACAATAAATGTCAAATTTCTATTACATTTGCCCCCTTTTTTGTCATTTTATCACAACAACAAAAAAAAGTACAGAGCCTGACAGCTATACATCAAACTGCTTCGGGAGCACCAGACCTTTCCTCGGACACCAGCTGCCAGTAACACAGGTTTCCGTTGTTATCAGCACTTCCTCTGCTGTGCCCTGTACATAGCCCAATCTTCACATATAATACACTTCAACATTATGGTGTGGTGGGATCCATGTGATCAGACCTTCCTGCTGATCGTTTTACCATTTATTATCCCGCTGGAATCATAAGCAAATGCAGAAGGCAGGTACACAAGCAGAGTCCTCTGCAAAGCGGCACGGTGGCACAGTGGTTAGCACTGCTGCCTCACAGCGCCTGTAGACCCGGGTTCAATTCCCGACTCAGGCGACTGACTGTGTGGAGTTTGCATGTTCTCCCCGTGTCTGCGTGGGTTTCCTCCGGGTGCTCCGGTTTCCTCCCACAGTCACAAAGATGTGTGGGTCAGGTGAATTGGCTAAGCTAAATTGCCCGTAGTGTTAGGTAAGGGGTAAATGTGGGGGTATGGGTGGGTCGGTGTGGACTTGTTGGGCCGAGGGGCCTGTTTCCACACTGTAAGTCTAATCTAATCTAAGTAAGTCTAATCTAAAAGCACGATGTGTAAAACCAGTCCTACATGTAGTAGAGCGTGTAGGATCCAATATCCCCATCCGCCCCAAAGGGAGATAAGCCATTGGAAGCAGGAGTCATCTGCTGGGGAGGCAGTCTAGTTGCCACTTTCATATGATTTATTACACTAGTGATATTCTGGAACTCATCAGGAATATTAAAACAGCTTGAGGTACCGAACATTTCGCAATCGCTCACTCTCGCGACCGTCATTATGTCTAGTACTAATCGATTTCGTATCACTGTTTCCTTTACTTACGTTAACTCAGTATTATTGAGCATCAGACATTCCTCCGTCTCATTTGCTGGCAGTAATACCCTGTATGTGAGGCCATTCATCATGTTCATTTCCTTCGTTGTCCCTGCTGACAAGAGAATAGACCACCCAATATTCGCTTCTAGTCTAGTCCAGGGGTCTGCGAGTGTGTACCATTCCCTTCCGTGGGATGTCACTTCGGGTTCTCCCATTCCTGGAATTTGGGATGGACACTGTCGTGCCAGTAGACAGTACCACGGGGTAGCAGCACCGCTTCCATCCCAGGCGGTGGTATTATCCCTTCTCTGCACAGGCCCACATTATACTCGACATCATGGTCTGATTATTGATAAAGGATCAAGCATTGTGTAAAATCATACCACTTGCGTAGGTTGCGGAGCAAGAGTCATTGTTCAAGTTCAGCGTTGTATAACACTGGGAGATCCCCAAATGAAGTCTCCCCTGGTGTGCGCAAATACACGTTTCTAGCTTGCCTTCCACTGTATGGAAGGGACTGCAGTTCGCCTTAAGTTCGGGTGTTGGCGCGAGATTTGCCCTACTTGCTCCCCCTCTCATGGTCAGGGGAGTCGCTGTCCGTGGAAGCAGGCAGCTCGCATTTCTTGCCGAGCTCTCTGTCATTTGTTTGGCAGTCCATCGTCGGGCTGTGTGCAAATATATCCAACAATGGTAGCCAAACTCTATTCTCTGGTGTTGCATTAGGGCCAAGGCACATGCACTGTTCCCTAAACATCTAGTGATAATCATTCGCAACTCCCAACCTACTAGCATCGCATTTACGCCTTTTATCTCATGAAGGGCCAATTCCACTACCGAGTTTGACTCGCGCCCGAACCCCGTTCAACTCCCTCCAGTTTCTGGTGTGACATTAATACACACTGCTCTGCTTGGTGTTTGGTCCATTATTTGGTTTGGATGGTTGCTGTGCCCTTGTTCTACTGTTTCCTGTAAAGTACCTCGCGGGGGGGGGGGGGGGGAAGGGGCTGTAACACTATATTTGCCATATATATCGGAGAAGGGTCGATCTAATCCACATCACCAGTTTTCCTCATCTCTCTTCTGAGAATTGGTTATTATTACCAGTACCATGGCACCTCCTTCCTTGATAATAGAATACCTGTATCCCGTTTGAGACATCCCTGCAGCCGTGGTGGTTACTGCTAAGTGCCAGTCACTGGTACCATAAGGATCCCTCCATAAATATTTATTGTCCCATTTCTCGTCGTACTGGTTACTAAATGGCCATGGGTCACATGTAAAGGTCAAGTTAGCATCCTCGGTTAAGACTACCGTCTGCGGATGTATCCCTGACACCCCTGCCTTCATGAATCATCCTGCCAGGAAAGCCCCATATTTGTGTGAGTCTTCTAATCATTACTTACACGCATTTGGTTCTGGTGTTGTCCGATGTCTCTTCAAGTCCAGCTACAAGTTTGCAATGGCTGGCTTGTATCAACGTTGCTCTTTGGGCGGTCTTAACAGCTGACTATGTTGTAAGGAGCACTTCAAATGGTCCCACCCACCACTTCGCCTTCCAGCATTTTCTCCTGACGTCTTTCACCACTATCCAGTCTCCAGTTTCTAAGTCGTGTATCTTCCATTCTGCTGATTTGGGTAGCGCTGCCTTCACTTGATTCTGTATTTGAGACAAACGTGCAGACAGTTTCGCGGTGGCACGGTGGTAGCGCTGCTACCGAACAACGTCAGAGACCCGGATTCTGCTCCCGTCTTAGGCAACTGTCTCTGTGAATTTTGTACAGACTCCCCGTGTCTGCGTGAGTCTTCTATGGGGGCTCCCGTTTCCTCCCACAGTTCAAAAAATGTGCAGATTTGGTGAATTGGCCATGGTAATTTGCCCATAGTGTTAGGTGTAGCGCTAAATGTAGGGGAGTGGTTCTGGGTGGGTTGCTCTTCGGAGCGTCGGGGTGGACTTGTTGGGCCGAATGGCCTGTTCCCACACTGCAAGTAATCCAATCTTATCTCATCCTCACAGTGGTCTGTCACTGGCCTGACCTTACGTCTACTGCCAATTCTTGTATTGGGGGGCCTACCAAACAAAGATTCTAACGGGACAAGGTTGGCTCTTCCTCCCCTTCTGGATCTCATGTACTTTAGCACAATTGGAAGTGCCTTTGTTCAAGTCAACCCGACATCCTCATAACATTTGTCAATTTATTTTTTAATATAGCATTTCTCGTTCCACTGCCACCGCTCGCTGGATGGTAGGCACAGTGTTGTCTCACGTTTATTCCCAAGTAATCACTGATCTAATCGAGGGCAATATTGACAAATGGTGTCACATTGTCGCTGCTAAGCCTTTCAGGAATTCTACATCTCGTAATTATTTCAGTTACCAAAGCCTGGGCTACTGCAATGGCATCCTGTTTAGACTTGGGCAGTGCTTCCACCCATTTGGGAAACAAATCAACTAATACCAGTCAATGCCTTTTCCCTTCGCTGGGTATTAGTTCAATAAAATACATCTGTAAATTGTCAAAGGGCCTTCGGGATTGGGGGTGTTCTGCCTCTCTCATCTGTATTGCCATCCCCACGTTATTTGTGGCACAGATAACACATCATTCACAATATTTTCAGGAGATATGAGTAAATCCCTTCGTGTACCCAATGCGCCGAAATGCTGTCATGCATCCCCCCTTTTGACACATGGTCCTCACTGCGTGTTATTTGGCATAGAATGGGTATAATGATCGCGGTAGACAGCGTTTAGCAATAGGCCACACCACACCCATTCCCTCATTGCCGTTGTCTATTCACGCTTCTTCTCTGGATTGGCCTACGTCTGTAATTCCCATAAGTCCTCTTTGGATTACACATATTTGACATACACATGTCAGCTGAGCACTTGGCAGCTGCTGGGTTACCGTCCTTGCTGAAAGGGGATCATACCTTTTCATGAGGGCTTTACATTTACAAACAGCGGTTGATTTAGGCGATAGGACCGCTTCCAGGAGGTCAGAAACAGGCCACGGTGTATGTTGGGCTTTCCAGTATAGGTCAAGAAGCCCCTGTGTTTCCACAGGGTTCCGAAATTATACGCAAACCAGAATGCAGATCTGTTGTCGATGAAAATATACACAATTGTTCGCTCAGCCAATTTAAATGCCTCAGCCAAGGGAATCAGTTCTGCTGCTTGAGCTGACAGATGATAAGGGAGGGATTCCGGTTTGGCTACCTCGGTGGTAGTTACTACAGCGTACCAAACACAATTATGGCATATCTGATTGCTTCTGAATGCTGACCTATCAACAAAAAAACGCCATATCCTGATTCTGAATTTGTGAATCCTGCCTGTCTGGTCTTGGGCTGCAAATTTCATTCTATACAGTGACACACTCATGTGGGTCTCTTCTCCCTCTGTGGGGAGAAGGAGAGCAGCATTATGCACGTTACACCTCTTCATTGTAATGTTAAGCATCTCTAATAGCACAGTATTATATCTGAGCCAACGTGCTGCCGACATGTGTGCTGTGTTTTGCTTGGAAAAGAGTAAGGACGCATGTGGGACCAGGAGGGTTAATTCACCGTAGCCGACTGTGTCCCTCGACGCTCCAATAAACTTCTTCAGCTGCAGCCGCCGCTCGCAGGCATTTAGGCAATCCTACCGCTACAGGATCTAAGTTTAGCTGAAATGTAAGCTACCTACCACAATTATCCCACATTATCCTGCATCAGCACAGATGTCATGCAGCCACGCTTCTCATCTACCGTTTGTACAAAAGGCTTGTTTTTAATTGGACCCCCAGTGTAGGTGTCGTTTGGAGCGCCATTTTCAATTCAACAGCAATGGACTCTGGTTCTGCAAATCTTAGTCATGGGAAATTTCACTTAGTGGGGGCTTCAAGGGTTGCGTAATGTGGGATAAACATTCTACTGTAGGAGCGCATGGCCATAAAGGACAGAAGTTGTTGCTTCGTGTGAGGCTTTGGAATTTGCTGGATTGCTTGAACTCTGTCATGACCAATGGCCTTCCATTGTTCAGATAAGGTGTTACCTAAAAAACTTCACCTGTTATTGAACAAACTGTAGTTTTGCGAAACTGGCTTTGTGCCCATCCCTGGCTAGATGGCAGAGCAATGCAAGCTTACCTTCCTCACATTGTTCCTCTGTTGGTGCTGCTATTAAGCATTCGTCTGCATACTGCAGAACCGCAGGCTCCGGGGTGAAAAGAAGAGTCTCCAGACTCCTGCATACAGCCTCATTAATTATGGTGGGGGACTCACAGTACCCTTGGCAAATTCGTGTGAATGTATATGATTTGCATTTGAATGGAAAAGTGAACCAGAATTGACTTTCTGGGTATACCGGTACACGAAAGAAAGCATTTTCTAAATGCACAGCAGAGAACCATTTACTGTCCGGTGGAATTTGAGCTAATATAGTACAAGGATTAGGAACATTTGGGGAGGGCGGAACAGCAACATAATTGACTACCTGCATGTCTTTAACAAACACCCATTTCCCTGATTCATTTGGAATGTTTAACTTTTTGACCGGAAAATTGGGGACTGTCACCGGTGATTATCAGCAGAGGATTATCCCTCCAGCCTTCTGGAGGGATTCAAAGACTGGAGTAATTCCTTTTACAACCTCGGGTTTAAACGAGTCTTGTATTCTGCCAGCATGATACTCAGACTTCAGGGTAATTCTTTTGGTTTCACAGCTTCGAATGAACCCCACATAAAGTTTGCCTTTTGCCCTGGTCTCAGCAGGGCCCCTTCTTAATCTTGGGTCCGAGGCATCTACCATAGCTAAACGCCAGGCTACCCTCTTGGCGGGGGTTATGTGGACTGCCCTATCTGTCTGAGTTAGCCAAGTTAGTTTATACATGTATGTCCTTATATCTGCATTGAAGCAGATGTGCACATCGTCCCTGAAGACAAATGCTTCCGTTGTTTTGTTCCAGTATTACCTTTGGCCCCAAATCCTGCCACCTTTTACTGGATGTGTTCGCCAATGGTACGTAAGAAAAGGGGAGTTCCACATCAAAAAGTTAGGTTCTACTTGCTGTCAAAGATATTTTGAATAAGTTTACACTGACTGCACATTATTTTAATAAAATTCGCACAATAATAACCAATCTGGTTCAACCAATATCCTAAAACAATCCTTCTCTTATGATTT
This sequence comes from Hemiscyllium ocellatum, assembly GCF_020745735.1. Lineage (NCBI taxonomy): Eukaryota > Metazoa > Chordata > Chondrichthyes > Orectolobiformes > Hemiscylliidae > Hemiscyllium > Hemiscyllium ocellatum. The sequence continues at coordinate 3,416,793 of NC_083438.1, forward strand.
GTAATGGCCATGATGGTGTATACGGGCTGTGCAGTGCCGCACATCTCCAGCAAGAAAATCGGTGTTTATGGGATTAACATGCTTACTTGCTACCTGGGCGAGCGATTCGCTCACTGAACTTATGGCTTTCTGGCTTAATCGCCACTCATAGTCATGCATCACGGGTTGTGAGTCGTATTTTACAACCTACCATGGTAAATCTTCTTTTTGTATTACCTGTCGGGGTACTGCGCAAATCCGACCCCAGTCTCACTATGAGATCGCCAGCCATCAGATTTGAAGGATGCAATTCCGAGAGCAGAAATTAGAATTGGAATGTTTCACCATTACTGGTTTCGCACAATAGGGGTGCAGATAATCTCTCTCGTGTCACGAATCCTGATGCATCCATTGTGTCGACTCTCTCAACTGCCTTGATTTAAGGAGTGAATATGTTGCCCCGGTGTCGAGCCAAAAGGTAACTGGCGCACATTCCACATATAATACATTTTCCCTTGAGACAAGAATTCGGTTCTTCTTATCAACACCTCAATGACATGGGCCTGAAACATTCGAGTTCCTTTCCAGATCCGGAGTTGTTTTTCCCTCATTCCTTGACTGGTGATATGGTAGTTTACTGGCCTTGTATGCCTGATAATAGTTCGGTTTAACTTTATGTTTTTTTCTGTCTGTGTGCAATACTTGCCTTTGCAAAGTCAGGTTCTTACTTCTTTGTTTCCCTGTGTTTTTATTGGTTTCGAAATAAATGCTAATTTTCCATTACAAATGACATCACATTATTTTTACAGGGCGCTGCAACAGCGAGGGATGAAGTTTAAAAGTGCAAAGGACTACTGCTACCTGTGAAGGGAACAGAGGGTGTGCATTGGCCCTAATACAACACCGGAGATTAAAGGATGGCTACCATTGTTGGATATGTTTGCCGACAGCCCGACGATGGACTGCCAAACAAATAACAGAGAGCTTTGCAAGAAATGCGAGCTGCCCACCCTGACCCTGATAGGGGGAGCAATTAGGGCAAATCTCGCACCAGTACCCGAAATTAAGGCTTACTACAGTCCCAATGCTGACACGCTACTAACCACAGCCTTCCATACAGTGGAAGGCAGGGGAGAAACGTGCATTTGCACATTCCAGAGGAGACTTCATTTGGGGATCTCACAGTATTATACAAGGCTGTAATTGGATAATGACTCTTGCTCCGCAACCTATGCAAGTCGTACGAGTTTACACATTACTTGATCCTATTGCTCAATAAGCAATACATACAAAATATAGCCCAGAGCAGTATTTCTGCTGTGTTTCTGGTCCTGCTCTTGATATGCCCTACAATCCCGTACGTATTCGGTGCTTCCTGAGGGTTAAGTGAATGCTTCTATGATTGTATTGTGGGCAGTAATCTGCGTTTTAACTTCCATAACGTGCTTGCGAAGCCCAGATCTTTCTCTTCTTATGTGCAACTGCAACACAATAAATATTCAATTAATATTGGAAGATGAAATACAGAGGCGTGCGAAATGTCGAGATTTTAGTGATATTTATGCAATCATTGGAGACTGCCTTGATTGAGGAAATAAAGTTGTAAAATGAGTTTTGTGTCGAGATAAAGAACAATGAGAAAAGAAGTCAGCAGCTGGTGTAGTTGACAAGCCTACTCTCAGTAACCAGAGTGAGAAACAATATGTACAAGAAAAAAATACTGTGCCTGACTGATAAAAGATGGCAATAATCACGGGTGATCTTAATTTCCCCTCTCCCACTTCCGGTTCTATTGTAAAGAATGTTTGGAGAACAATAATCAATAAACTATGTATGGCCCATAGAACAAGACGAGCCATATCTTGGTATTAATTACTTTGTAGGCGACTTAGTTTCTGTCTTTTCTTGGAAACCATCTGAGCCACACTTTTACTGGGTTTCTTTCCATATTAATATTAGTCTGTTTTTTGATTATTCCTAACAAAGTGCATGACATCACACTCACAGCATGAAAGTGCAAAATTTCTCCACTCACTCATACTATCGGCATCTTTTTTGCAGATTTTCACGTCCTCATCTAAAAAAGCCGGCGCATTGATTGCATATCAGCAGCAGAACTGGACACATTTCACTCTGCCACATCCTCCAAGTCATTAAGACAGATAGATCATTGAAGCCCGATGACTGATCATTCTGGATTACACGAATTATATGTTTGCAACTTGAAAACTGTTCAATAATCCCGATTCCGTGACTTCTTATGAGTAGACAGTGGATCGTTAATGCAGATTTATTACCAAACAACGTAAACTCTCTTCTTGTGAAATGATCTTTTATATGGCTCCTAATTGATTGCTTGATAGAAATTCGAAAGGACAAAAGCGACCAGCTCCGTTGATCAGCTCCGCTGGTCATGTTAGCAAAGAACTGTGTCAAATTGTCAAGTTTGATTTTCCTTTCAATAAATAATGTTGACTCAGTTTGACTGCAAACATCTATTCCTAACCTTGTGTTTTTATTCTTTTTTAATGGTGTCTAGCATTTTGAAAATGACAGCAAAGACATTAGAGCAGATAGAAGCAATTTAGCCAATCACGTCTGCGACTGCTTTCAATGATATCTTGGCTTATTTGTATAATCTTCAACTCCACTTTTCAGCGTTATTTCGGTGGCCTTTGATTGCGTACTGACTAAATGACTGTCTACCTCAACCTAGAATGCACCCAGTCTTGACAGACATCTGTTGCATGCATTTCCACAGACTTGCTATCCTCTGAAAGAGAGAACATTTCCCTCATGCCTGTCTTACATGTTTGACCCCATCCGCTGTGATAAGGCTCACTGGTCTGACATCTTCCCAGGCGGAAATCAGAGCAGAATAAACACCCGAAGGTCGGTCTTCACGATGCAGAGCCAGCTGTGAGTATTTGAAACATTTTCAAATCTTGATCTCAGATTCCTCAAAAAGACATGAATTGAACATTAGATTTGCCAAAAGTGAATCTTTTTCAAGATCACGTAGAGTCATAGAGTCATGGAGATGTACAGCATGGAAACAGACCGTTCAGTTCAACCTGTCCATGCCGACCTGATATCCCAATACAATCTAGTTCCACCTGCCAACACCCGGCTCATATCCCTCCAAACCCTTTCCATTCATATGCTCCTCTAAATGCCTCTTAAATGGTGCAATTGTATCAGCCTCCACCACATCCACTGGCAGCTCATTCCATACACATACCACCCTCTGCGTGAAACACGCTGATGTTTGGTTTGGTCAGAATCAAGGAGTTTCGTTGAGGGAGCTGCAATCATAGATTAGCATAGTCATTAAGTCCTCCAGGACGGCGAGGGACTCTTTTGTCCAAACTGATACATGCTGAGTAATATTTTCATCCAGTCTAACACCACTTCCGTACACTGAACACATATCCTTCCAAGCCTTTCCAATCCATCCTATTGTCAAAATGCCTGTGCAATGTTGTTAATATAACCGCCTAAACCACTTCTGCGGGCATCACATTCCAAATGCGTACTACTCTATGTGTATAGGATTGCCTATCAGGTTTCCTTTCATACTTTACCCTCTAACTTTAAACTGGTTTAACTTACTTCAGCAAGGTGTTTGATAAGGTTCCCCACAGTAGGCTATTATACAAAATGCGGAGGAATGGGATTGTGGGAGACATAGCAAATTGGATCAGTAATTGGCTTGATGAAAGAAAACAGAGGATTGTAGTTAATGGAATATGTTCATCTTGATGTCCAGTTACAAGCGGTGTACCGCAAGGGTCAGTGTTGGGTCCACTGCTGTTCATAATTTTTATAAATTACCTGGATGAGTGCTTAGAAGTGTAGGTTAGTAAATTTGCGGACGACACTATGGTTGGTGGAGATGTGGATAGTGACAAAGGATGTAGTCGGTTGCAGAGAGACAAAGATAGGATGCAGAGCTGGGCTAAGAGGTGACAAATGGAGTTTAATGTATGCAAGTGTGAGGTGATACACTTTGGACGGAGTAATCGGAATGCAAATTACTGGGATAGCGGTAAGATTCTTGGGAGTGTAGATGGGCAGAGAGATTTCGGTGTCCATGTACACAGATCCCTGAAAGTTGCCACCCAGATTGACAGGGTTGTTAAGAAGGCATACAGTGTTTTGGTCTTTATTAATATAGGGATTGAGTTCCGGAACCATGAGGTTAAGCTGCAACTGAACAAAGCTCTGGTACGGCCACACTTGGAGTATTATGTGCAGTTCTGCTCACTGCATTATGAAAAGGATGTGGAAGGTTTGGAAAGGGTGCAGAGGAGATTTACGAGGATGTTGCCTGGTATGGAAGGAATGTCTTACGAGGAAAGGCTGAGGGCCTTGAGGCTGTTCTCGTTAGTGAGAAGAAGGTGACTTAATAGAGACATACAAGATAATCCGAGAGTTTGATACGGTGGACAGGGAGATCCTTTTTTTCAAGTATGGTGATGGCAAACACGAGGGTACATAACTTTAAAATGAGGGGAGATAGGTATAAAGCAGATGTCAGAGGTAGTTTCTTTACTCAGAGAGTAGTAAGTATATGGAATGTTTTGCCTGCAACGGTAGTACATTCACCAAGTTTAAGTGCATCTAAGTCGTCATTGGACAGGCAAATGGACATACATGGAATAGTGCAGGTGGGATGGGCTTCAGATTAGTATGACAGGGCGGCGCAACATAGAGGGCCGAAAAGCCTGTACCGCTGTAATGTTCTGTGTCCTATGTTCTATGGTTCCCTCTTGATCTTGAGTCCAGAAACATACAAAAAAAGATTAATGTGTTCACGTATCCATACCTCTCATGACCTTATGCAAGTCTCAGCCTCCTGCAAAGTAAAGAATAAAAAAATGCCCACTTTTTCCAACCTCTTCCTATAACTTCCCTCAGATGATCGATTTGTGGCAATATGCTCGTAAATTGCTTCTACCCTCTTTCCAGTTTAACAACGTCTTCGTATCTCAAGGTGACCAAAACTACAGTACTCCAAGTGCTCCCCTTCCAACGTTTTGTAAAACAGCAAATTATCTTCCGAGGAGCAAAAGAATTGACGTTTCCGGTATATTCGCAAACGAGCATTCGCCTACTTCTCGGATGCTGCCTAAGTGCTGTGATTTTCACGGACTACACGATGACTCTGATCTCCCGCATCTGCAGTCCTCCGTTTCTCCAACCTCCCAACTTCTCTCCACAATGTGCTTATGATGAACAGCCTTCTTCACTGCCTTGTCTATCTGTAACTCAACATTCATAGGACTGTACACCTGAACGACAAGGCCCACCTGTTCCAGCACACCTGTGACTGTACTACTATTCACCATGAATCTCCTATCTTGATTCAGCATTCCAAAATTCACACTTGTGAATTACCTCAAACTTGTCTGTATTAATTTTATTAACCGTATTTGGCCGACTTCCCCAGCTGAGGAAGTTCTTGCGGCGAATTCTGACAATATTCCTCATTGACCATGACACCTCCTATTTTAATGCCATCTGAAAACGTACGAATCATGACTTGTGCTTTCTCATCCAAATTGTTGACATGTTTACCTAAAAAGCTATTGGAACAGCACTGACCCACGGGCCTCCAGATCGACCAGAATGTTTCTAGAGTTTGTCTTCCCGTCTTACCATCAAGCCATTGTGTATACAATTTGCCAGCTTCACTTGGATTCCATGCGATCTAAACTCCCAGTGCAGTCTAACATGCAGAACCTAACCAAACTGCCTTACTCAAACTCTTATCGATTACATTTACCACCCTGCCCTCGTCTACCTCCTTTGTAACTTATAGAATCATCGAGTCATAGAGATGTACAGCATGGAAACAGACCCTTCAGTCAAACCAACCTACGCCGCCCAGATATCCCAATACAATCTAATCCCTCCTTCCAGCACCTGGCCCATATCCCTCCAAACTGTTCCCATTCCTATACCCATCCAAATGCCTCCTATATGTTGCAATTGTACCAGCCTCCACCACATCCTATGGCAGCTCATTCCATTCACGTGCCATCCTCTGCGTGAAAAAAAAATTGACCCATAGGTATTTTTTATATCTTTCCCCTCTCACCCTAAACCTATGCCCTCCAGTTCTGGACTCCTCGACCCCAGGGAAAATACTTTGTCTATTTATCCTATCCATGCCCCTCATAATGTTGTAAACTTCTATAAGATCAACCCTCAGCCTCCAAGGTTACAGGAAAAACAGCCCAGCAACTCCCGACAGCTCAGATCCTCCAATTCTGGCAACATACTTGTAAATCTTTTCTGAACCCTTTCAAGTTTCACAACATCTTTCCGACAGGAAGGAAACCTGAATTGCACGCAATATTCCAACAGTGGCCTAACCAATGTCCTGTACAGCGGCAACATGACCTCCCAACGCCTGTACTCAATACTCTGACCAATAAAGGAAAGCATATCGAACGCCTTTAACTATCCTATCTACCTGTGACTCCACTTTCAAGGAGCTATTATCCTGCATTTCCAGGTCTCCTTATTCAGCAACACTCCCAATGGCCTTACCATGAATTGTATACGTCTTGCTAAGATTTGCTTTCCCAAAATCAGCACCTTGCATTTAAGTAAATTAGACTCCACCTGCCACTTCTCAGCCCATCTGGTCCTGTTCCAGTTGTAATCTGAAGTAACCCTCTGTAATTCAGCTGTCCGTGAAAGCACTGCACAAATACAAGAACGTTTTATTTTCTCACTCCATTGGTTTGCTTATTAAACTCTCTGCACATGAAAATGGATCCTTTCCATCCACTTTAATGGATTAGGTTCCCTCCAGTGTGGCCCTTCGGCCCAACCAGTACACCCCTATCCTCTGAAGAGTAATCCACGCAGACTCATTGCCCTGTGACCAATGTACCAAACACTATGGGCAATTTACCGTGGCAAATTCACCTGACGAACACATGTTTTGACTGTGGAAGGAAACCTATGCAGACAGGGGGAGAATGTGCAAACAGCACACAGACAGTGGCCCGAGGTTTGAAGCCAGCCTGAGACCCTGGTGCTGCGAGGCACCAGTGCTAACTACAGAGCCACAATTATCTTTCATCAATGCGTGTAATTTAACTTGATCTCCCAGCATCCTACTCCGTTCTGAACCAAGAGAGGGCGACAGCGAATACTGGGGTCAGGCTGCGGACAGGGCAAGGCAAAAACTGATGTTTCAGATTCGAAACATTCATTCCATAAGATGTATTAAGTGCGGGAGGTAAATGTGTAGTCGGGACCAAATGGGAAAAGTGATGGATTATAAATCCATTGAGATTTCCCCACACAGTTTCGAATTCTGTCGACTACGGTTTCAATGACTTCCGACAGGAAAATTTCGCTCTCAAACATGAAAAAATAACAATCTCAACAAACCATGCCAGTTGTTCGATTAGATTTTGTAACCTCGAATTCTTAATCAGAACTGTACCGCTATCAAAACATTGACCGTTTCCGTTTCCATGGATACTGCTGGACGCATCGACTTTCTGCAGTATTCTCTGAATGTCCTGTGGAAAAGTGTAATTTTACATTCGATTAATTTAATTACAATCCTCTATGTACTGACCCTGGACAGTGACAAGTTTTCTTCCTGTTTGTCAAAGCGCCCATCCCCACCGCTCCCTCGCACATCATTATTAACAGCCGCAGGAAATCTCTGGTTCACGTTCTTTGCTCCAAAATGAAACTTACCAGCCTCTGGACTCTCCTCATAAAGGGAATTCTCATCCCCGGACATGGTGCAAGACAGAGGATCGTGAAGAGATTTTGGGGAAATATTGACATTTCAGAGTGGAACAATGTTAAGGAGGCAAAACATAGAAGCCAGTCTCCAGCTTTGTGGATCTTCAGAAACTTTTTGGGAAGTGGAATCGGAGGGGAATAAGCATGGGTGAACTGTCGGACTGAGCAGAATCACTCAAGACATCTTCCCCTCTCTTTTAGGGGGCAGGACATTAACTCTCAAGTTCTCGGGACACGAACTGATCTGAGACATTGAAAGATTTCTCATTTTTGTACATGAGGGCTCCGAGACCACGAAAAAGCTCGGGCCAGACAAATACTGAGAGGCTCGAACCCAGACTGTCCTGGTTGTGGGAGAGATGCTTTGCAGTGACATGGGTACGCCTGCAGTGAGTGGGATTAGACTCTTCCTATGTCTACATAATAAACGTCCCAGGCTTTATTTTGAAAAAAAGTACATCTGATAAAGGACAGTTGTCATTCTGGAAAGAGCAGACTGAATTTGAGATTCATTAAACACCTACATTGGTGGATCGTGCGATGTGCCAGCGCATTTGTCTGCTAAATGAAAGATAGCTGACACAAGAGCCCCCAGGGCGACAGCGATTGCTGTCCTTAATGCATCTGTTTGCTTTGCTGCACTGTTTCGGTTTCTCATGAGGTCAGAAAGATGTTCTCCAAATGGAAACATTATCGTGAGACTAACCACAAAGACATTTCCGAGTTCCTTTCAAGCATAATGTCAAGAACTGTGACGTGTGGGAATCTGAAACCAAAAAGAAACTGCAGCAGAAACTAGCCTATTTAGGAGTACCTCTGAAAGAAAACACAGCGCTGATGACATTCTGAAACATTGCCTCTTATTGTCTCTCCAGAGATGCTGCCAATCCTGCTGAGATTCTCTTGCAAGTTCTGCTTTTATTTTAACTGAATTTCCATTCCATCCATGAGGATGATTCAACCAGCCTCAACACACACCGAAATTTTACGCGTTTGTAAGCTATGGAATGATTGAATTCAAACAAACACAATAATGATTTACTCTTCCTCAGCTCCACAAGGAGAGAGACCTGGAAAGTGAATTGGGCATTGTCGTCCTGTCGTCCTGCATGAGTGGTTAAGGCAATGGAATTGAAACTCATATGGCTTTCACCATGCTGCCTCGAATCCTACTGATGGTGATAGAGGAATGCTGATAATTACCAAGGGAAATTGCTCCATGTATTCAACTGGAAGAGTCAGCTTAAAAACAAAATCGAAATTGGGAATTGTCGCAATCTGTAACTCACTGCCTGTCAGGGTGCAGCAAGCAGAAATTTCTAGAGAAATTTGAGACGCATTGAGATGTACACCTCTGTCAACAACTGCGTTTGAAGCTGTGAGACAACTGTTGGAAAATGAGACGAGAACAGTCAGGGACCTGTGTCAGGTTGGTGCAAACTTGTTCAGCTGAAATGTATTTTCAGTGCTGCGGAAATCTTTGACCGGCTGCAGTGAGGTGGTCGGAGAAACTGGCGGATGTGAAGCACGTTAAACTGGTCTAATCCTTAGATCTCTCCTCGTCTCGGGAGATTTGTCTGTCTGTCCACCTGTGTGGATGAAAATGAGGATGCTTTCCTCAGGGTGAGTACCATGATTATGTCATTTAAGAGCACAGGGAGTATCTCATTGAAATTTACCCTGGAAACATAAAAGCATGCAAGGTTCTGTGCCTCGTGCTGTAAACTGAGACTGGAGTAGATGAATATCCGATGTCCCACACTGCAGATAGGTGGAAGGGCCTTTTCCACGCTGAAAGAAATGGAAGAAAGAACGAAACCGATGTGCAGCTAAAATGATCACTAATGAAAAATAAAAGGGGATTCATGAAGGAAACACACAGCGCCATATTTCACTTTTTCTGGTATTCTTATGGAAAGGATTCAGTGTTCTCACTGCTGTGACAATGGGAGATTTCCTCTGACCGGTTATCATGTTGACAGCCTTCCCAAAGCAGGGAATGTTGTATGGTGCTGGCAATTGATGGAGTTTTGTCCCAAACACGATTCAGACGAGCGTAAAACAAATAAGTGCAAATCCTGTAAATCTGAATCAACAACAGGAATTTACAAACAAAGTCAGCCGGTCTGACAGCATCCGTCGAGACAAAGAGATTTAATGTTTCATATCGAAAGAATTAGGTTACTTATGCATTTTATTGTTTTGATTCCTGGGTAATTGTCAGTTTAACTTCACGAATCAGCATATTAATCACAATTTCTCATTAGCTGATAAATGTCATCTCTAAAATGAAAACTGTCATTTCAGCTGTAATGATGCTGCTGTTCACCTGAGTTGGTGAAAGGCTGGCGTTCATTCATTACCTTTATCTTCTCCTTTCAGTCCAGGAGCAACAGCTTTGAATGCAGATATTTCTGTTTTCAGTGTCTACCTTCATATGCATATCTATTTGTCTCCCTTTGTTTCTCTGTATCATCTCCCTCTCTTCTACATTCTCCCACTCTCCTTCTGTCAATATCCCTCATTTTCCATTCCAACTCTTGGAAAAGTCTGAAATTCGGTGACAGTTTGAGAGTATGCCTGTCTCACGGATTTCTCCACAATCCCAGCCACCACCACGCCCCCACCCCACCCCACCCCGGCAAGAGTGTGTAGAAATGGGCTCAAGTCTCCAGGTAATGTCCCTGTCAATTACGTCTGCGGTCAGGTGACAATTCTTCACTCAAAACGTTATGAGCATTTCCAATTGTAAATATAATTCATAATCGACCATAAGAAAGGCAGTTTCACTCCAATTATGGAATTATAAAGACGTCATTGATGTTTGTCAAAATGAACGAATGGTGACAGCAGACAATGACAGCTATCATCTGGCAATGGATGCGTTATTACCACAACATTTCCTGGCAGGTCTGCGGTGTCTCCTGCCTCACTTCATTATTTCAAAAAACGTGCTATGACGGATAGAGATGAAATGTAGAAGAGATGGAGAAATCATTGTTGACAGAGTAAAGACTCTTGGTGTTGAATTAGCAGGATATAACAATTGTCTAATAGGTCCACAGCAGGAGGCAGGGCTTGGCTTAACGAAATAACAACGGGCTGAGCCCAAACACAAGAAGCATGCTGAGCCGTCACTTTCGCGATATTTTACAAGACGTTTATCCAATGAACTTCCGAAGTACGGAACATGTCAGAGCATTTGGCACCATACTCACCTGGTTATTACCAGATGCTTTCACTGACGAAGCCACAGAAGGTGTTCTTCAAATCCATATGTTCATTTCATGAACTATTTGATCACGGTAACTCGGACTTCCTTTCTGTAATAAAGCTGCTCGATGTGTGTATACCTATAAATATATATATAATATATATATATATATATATATATACACACACACACACACACACACATATATATATATATATATATATATGTGTGTGTGTGTATATATATATATATAAACCTGCGCTTATGCAGGAAAGAACACGTCACAGCTTGTCTTTCTTCACTGAAAATGCACAGAAAGAGGCAATCTCTTCTTGCTTTGCTTTCAAAATATTGCCTTCACCTTTGTAATCTGACAGGATAAAGAGGATGCGTTCATACTCTCGAGGTCGATAAACATTGTGAGTTTGCACAGAGGGCATCACATACCAAGAGACCAAGGTAATTGTCTTTTCAGGAAAGAATCCTGAAGAAGGGCTTATGCACGAAACGACGATTCACCTGCTCCTTGGATGCTGCCGGACATGCTGCACTTTTCCAGCAACACATTTTTCAGCTCTGATCTCCAGCATCTGCAGCCCTCACTTTCTACGAGGGTAATTGTGGTGAATTTACCAGGAGTGGTGTGTGAGTCGGTGTTAACAGTGGGTAATAACGGCTCACCCATGAGCACTGACATTGAGCCATGCACCAGCAGGTCCTCACTCACTTCTTGCCTCACATATCCCAGTCATTATTGACTTTCAGTTTATCCTACTTCTCACTTGTTCCCGACCACTTTCGGGTTTACACTTCGAAAGTGCAGCCGTTTGAAACGAATTTCTGGAGAATGCACGTCACTCTTTGGGATCATCTTCACTGCCATTCCATAATTACTCCAGAGATTGAGATGGTAAGTTACTTTACAGAATCCTGGATGCACTCAGCACAGAGATGCATGCATGATGTCGCTAGGGAAGGAGTTCCAAGAATTAAACCAAGCGACATTGAAAGAACAGTGAGATAGTTTCAGCTCAGAAAGTGGAGATTCTTAGAGGGGATTTGCAGTGACAGGTGTCTCGTGTATCTGCCGCCATCATCCTTGTAGTTAGATGCAATCAATCACTGGATTTATTCTGGCAGATCCGCGTCGGTGCTCTGCGTGGAAGCAGGAAATGGTTTTCATTCCGATACGCCACAAAAAGAGAAATAAATCTTCATTTCTTGAATGTGAATAGGATCCAGTTCTGTGTGATTTAAACTCAAACGCTGAAGCAGGGACTCCACGTAGGCTGACAATAACCTTTGACCTAACCTGTCCAAACTCTTGTGCCTATTTTCTTTCTCCCCATGTTTTGAAACATCAGTCCTTGCCATAAGTGGTGAAGGAACTAACTACTCCCTCGCAGAAAAACAATGGGGTCAGAGACCCGATCTATCTGTCCCACAGCGTGACTTCTTTGTTCAGAACAGACCGGGTTTGATGTATGGGACTGAAACTGTGTTCAACCACACACAGACTGCCAGCAGATGTGGAGAAGGCTGGGGCAGATTCATCCACTCGAGGGAATAGACTGGATCCTGAATTCAGGGGAGCTAAGTGTCACAAACAGAAGGCTGGAGTTTTGAGTTGGAACGATATCAGCCATGATCGAATGGCCGGGCTGAAAGCTCTAACTGTCCACCGATGCCTTCTGGTCCCTGCCCGTCCAGAATCTCAGGAAATAGAAACAGCGTATATGTTTCAGTTCGAAGTCTCCGGTCATAAATGGGTGAGGTGAGAGATGGAATAGCTCTGATATACGTTTCGAGACTGGAAAAATGTTTGCAGACGAAGTAATAAAAGAGGATTCTGGATCAGTGCTGCTGGAAGAGCACAGCAGTTCAGGAAGCATCCAACGAGCAGCGAAGTCGACGTTTCGGGCAAAAGCCCTTCATCAGGAATAAGGGCAGTGAGCCGGAAGCGTGGAGAGATAAGTTGGGGAGGGTGGGGGTGGGGAGAGAGTAGCATCGAATACAATGGGTGAGTGGGGGAGGAGATGAAGGTGATAGGTCAGGGAGGAGAGTGTCGAGTGGATACGTGGAAAAGGAGGTAGGCAGGTCGGACAAGTCCGGACAAGTCATGGGGACAGTTTGAAACTGGGATGAGGTGGGGGAAGTGGAAATGAGGAAGCTGTTGAAGTATACGTTGATGCCCTGGGATTGAAGTGTTCTGAGGCGGAAGATGAGGCGTTCTTCCTCCAGGCGTCTGGTGGTGAGGGAGCGGTGGCGAAGGAGGCCCAGGACCTCCATGTCCTCGGCAGAGTGGGAGGGGGAGTTAAAATTTTGGACCACGGGGCGGTGTGGTGGATTGGGGCGGGTGTCTCGGAGAAGTTCCCTAACACGCTCTGCTAGGAGCCGCCCAGTCTCCCCACTGTAGAGAAGACCGCATCGGGAACAACGGATACAGTAAATGATATTCGTGGATGTGCAGGTAAAACTTTGATGGACGTGGAAGGCTCCTTTAGGGCCTTGGATAGAGGTGAGAGAGGAGGTGTGGGCACAGGTTTTATAGTTTCTGTAGTGGCAGGGGAAAGTACCAAGATGAGAGGGTGGGTCGTAGGGTGGCGTGGACCTGACAAGGTACTCCTTGACTACCTGGTCATGTTCACGCCCCCTATGACCCACCCTCCCATCCTGGTATTTTCCTCTGCCACCACAGGAACTGTAAAACCGGTGCCCACACCTCATCTCTCACCTCAAATCCAAGGCCCTAAAGGAGCCTTCCACATCCATCAAAGTTTTAGCTGCACATCCATGAATATCATTTATTGTATCCGTTGTTCCCGATGCGGTCTCCTCCACATTGGGGAGACTGGACGGCTCCTAGCAGAGTGCTTTAGGGAACATCTCCGAGACACCCGCACCAATCCACCACACCGCCCCGTGGCCAAAGATTTTAACTCCCCCTCCCACTCTGCCGAGGATATCGAGGTCCTGGGCGTCCTTCACAGCCGCTCCCTCACTACCAGACGCCTGGAGGAAGAACGCCTCATCTTCCGCCTCAAAACACTTCAACCCCAGGGCATCAATGTAGACTTCAACAGCTTCCTCATTTGCCCTTCTCCCACCTCATCCCAGTTTCAAACTTCCAGCTCGGCACTGTCCCCATGACTTGTCCGGACTTGTCCGACCTGCCTACCTCCTTTACCAGCTATCCACTCGACCCTCTCTTCCCTGATCTATCACCTTCATCTCCTCCCCCACTCACCCATTGTATTCTAAGCTACTCTCTCCCCACCCCCACCCTCCTCTAGCTTATCTCTCCACGCTTCCGGCTCACTGCCCTTATTCCTGATGAAGGGCTTTTGCACAAAACGTCGATTTCGCTGCTCGTTGGATGCTGCCTGAACTGCTGTGCTCTTCCAGCACCACTGATCCAGAATCTGGTTTCTAGCATCTGCAGTCATTGTTTTTACCTACCTTATAAAAGAGGATCTGAGTATAAAGTTGGAACCAGGAGATATTCAATAAAAAGGAAGAGTGCACTATGCAGGGGGAGATGTCCTTGGAGAAAGAAGTGTTACTGTTCTTGAAATCTTAACTCTATTTTCCGTTCCAAGATTCTACCAGACCTGCTGAGATTTTCCCGCAATGGCTTTTGTTGGTACTGAAGCAGAAGATGGGAATGTGTTCCTGGATCAATCAGCTCTCTGTTCTGTGGACGTTTGAATTCCTCGTTCGACCAGGTCACTTCTGACCCACACGAAAACCTTGCCATCGTGCCCCACCCCCACCCCGTTACTGACAGTAAACTGTTCATTACGTTGTGCACGCAACATGTGCACACAACAGCATCATTTACTGAGTGAATTGGGAAAAGTTTAGGGAGAGTTTCACTCAGTTTCCATCAGAGCATTCTAAATCAGTTAATTTTGTTTCAGCACCATTTGACATGGAGCCGTCACTGTCAATCCCCAGAGTATATGGCCATTTGCATTCCCCGTCTCTGGACACTTTGGTTGATAAACTTGACTCTGGCACATCCGGTATAGTGGAAACCAACAGATGATCAATAACAGTGGGAACAACGCGTCAACAAAATCTGCAACGGCGAGCGAATGCACTCTTGTGTAGGGTTGCAACATTGCATATTGAATGGAGAGCTGTGAACCTATTAACACATAAAAGTGCCTCTACATGAAACTGTGTTTGCCAAGACTTCTCCACTCACTCATACTATCTATATCTGTTTGCAAAATTTCCGTATCCACATCACAACATGCTCACCCACCTTTGTGTGTATCGGCAGAATTTCACTCTGCCACTTCCTCCAAGTCATTCGATCAGGTAAAACATCAAATCCAATGACTGACTAGTCTGGATTTCACTAAATATATCTTTCCAACGTGAAACTGCTCACTAATCTCGATTCGGTGATTTCTGTTATATAGACAATAGACAGACAATGCTGCTTAATTGCCCAACCCCGGAAACTCGTTTATTGTGCAATGGACCTTTATATAGCTCCTTATTGATCACTTGCTAAATTTCAAATGAACTTCACTGAGCAACGTCCTTCATCAAGTCTGCAGGTCACGCTACCAAAGAAATCTGTCAGATTGTTATCGAATGATGTTCCTTTCAAAAATGACGTTGACTCAGTTTGACTGCAATCATCTCTTCTAAACTTCCTGCTTTCTTAATTTTCAATGGTGTTTCACATTTTCGAAATGACAGCAAAGACATTAGAGCAGATGGAAGCAATTTAACCCATCAAGTCAGCGACAAGTTTCAATGAGATCACGGCTGATTTGGTAAATCCTCAAATTCGCTTTCGGCCTCATCTCTATGGCCCTAGATTCCCGAAGTGACCAAATATCTGTTTTTCTCAGCCTTGCATGTATGCAATCCTGACAACCCTCTGTTGCAAAGAACTTCATAGATTTGCTACACTCTGAAAGAGAAAATTTCCTCGACACCGAAGTCTTACACAATTCACCCCTTCCGCTGCGATGAGGTCTTCTGGTGCCACATTATCCCAGGTGTATATCAGAGCAGAAAAATGCCCTCAAGGTCGGTCAGCACTGTCCAGTGCTAGATCTGAGTATTTGCAGCATTGTGTTTTTGAGCTTTGAATGAACAAATAGACCTGAATCTTTTTCAACAGCACTTCATTGGTTGTAATTTCGCTGGCAGTGTAGTGCGTTAAAAAGTCGAGTGCTTCATCACAAAAATATCACTGTCAAAATGTTATCTCTGTTTCTTTTTGCACAGTTACCGCTAGACGCGACGGATTTCTGCCGTATTCTGTGAATGTACTGTGCACAAGTGCTGCATTTCATTATATTCCTTCAATCCTCTCCTGTGGACACTGACCCTGATCAGTGGCAATACTTCCTCCTGCTCGTCAATGAGCCATTTCCCACTGGTCCCTCCCCCATCAAGATAAATTGCTGCAGAAAATCTTCAGTAAACTTTCTTTGCTGCAAAGAAAACTTCGGGAAACTCTCCAAATGCCAGGAAATCTCCAACCTGGATATGGTGCAAGGCAGAGGATTGTGAAGAGATTTTGCATAAATATTATCAGTTGGCAGCTGGATAAAATGTTGAAGAGGCAAACCATATAACCCAGTCTCCATCATTGTGAATCTTCAGAAACTAGGTGAGAAGTGAAATCAAAGGAGAATGAAGAAGGGTGATCTGTCCGAATGAGCAGAGGCAGTCAAGACAGCTTCTGCTTCTTTAAGAAGACAGAACATTAACTTTGACGTTCGCTGGACATGAACTGGTCTGAGACATTGAACTTATTCTCGTTACCGTACATGACAAATACAAACCTCATCTGGACTCCGGGACAATGAAAAAACTCGGGACCTCACAAGAGACTAGGAGGCTGGCAGGGAGATGGACCCAGTTGGAGGAGAGCTGATGCCCAGTGACATGGGTATGTCTGTCGTGGAGGGGATCAGACTGTTCCCATGTCTCCATAATGAATTTTCAGGACTTAAGTTTGGAAAAATAAAACTGATAAGAAGACACTTCTCGGTCTGGGAAGGACACACTAAAGTCTGTCTCAGCCTGCTTTAAATGTTCAGGCAAGGTTTTAGGTTGGAAATTTCAGCGTATTCCACTGTTGAATGAAAGGCTGCTGGTCCAAGACCTCCAAAGGTGACAACGATCATTTTTGTTAAAGCGTCTGTTTTCTCTGCTGTAGGATTTCATGTTTCTAATGGGGGCCAGGAAAATGTTCCTCAAAAGTAAAATTTCCATTTGAAGAACCACAAAGAATTTTCTGGTCACCCTGACCCCCTCACTCCATCACCGTCACCCTGACCCCCTCAGACTTACTCCATCACTGTCACACTGACCCCCTCACACTAACTCCATCACTATCACACAAACCCACTCACACTCACTCCATCACAGTCACACTGAACCACTCACACTCACTTCATCACCATCAACCGGACCCACTCACACTCACTCCATTACTGTCACACTGACCTCTCACACTCACTTCATAACCGTCACCCTGACCCCCTCATATCTATCCATCACCGTCACACTGCCCCCTCACACTCACTCCATCACCGTCACACTGCCCCCTCCCACTCACTCCATCACCGTCACACTGATTACTTACCACTCACTACCTACCCGTCATCCCGTACCACTCACACTCACTCCATCACTATGACACTGCCCCCTCACACTCCATCACTGTCACCCTGCCCCCCTCACACTCTCTCCATCATAATCACACTGCCCCCTCACATTCACTCCATCACCCTCCCCCTGACCCCCTAACACTAACTCGGTCACCATCACCCTGACCTCCTCAAACTCACTCCGTCACCGTCTCACTGACCCCCTCCCACTCAGCACATCACCATCACCGAGACCCCATCATTCTAACCCCATCACTGTCATCCTGACCCCCTCACACTCCCTCCACCACTATAACACTGATCCCCCTCACACTCACTCCATCACTGTCACCCTGACCCCCTCAAACTCATTCCATCACGGTCACATTGATCACCTCACACTCACTCCATCACTGTCACCGCGACCTCCTCGCACTCATTATACCACCGTCACCCGGACCCCCTCACACTAACTCCATCACCGTCACCGTGACCACCTCACACTCACTCCATCACTGACACCCTGACCACGGCACACTAACTCCGTCACCGTCTCCTTGACTCCCTCACACTCACTCAATCACTGTCACACTGAACCCCTCACACTCACTCCATCAGCATCACACAAACCTCTGACACTCACTCCATCACCGTCACCCTTACCCCCTCACAATCACTCCATCACCATCACGCTGACCCCCTCACACTCTCTCCATCACTGTCACACTGCCCCCTCACACTCACTCCATCACCGGCACCCTGACGACCTCACACTCTCTCCATCACCATCACACTGCCCCCACACACTCACTCCATCCACGTCACCCTGACCCCCTCACACTAGGTACATCACCATCAAACTGTACCCCTCACAATCACCCCATCACCTTCAAACTGACCCCCTCACCCTCACTCCATCACCGTCACGCTGACCCTTTCAGACTCAATCCATCACCGTCACACTGACCCCCTCTCACTCACCCCATCACCCTCACCCTGACCCCTCAAACTCAATTAATCTCCGTCACCCTGAACCCCTCACACTCACTCCAACACGGTCACCCTGACACCCTCACACTCACTCTCTCACCATCGCCCTGATTCCCTCACTCTAACTCGGTCACCGTCACCCTGACTCCATCACACTCACTCCTTCACCATCACACTGACCCACCTCACGCTCGCACAATCAACGTCACCCTGACACCCTCACACTCACTCCATCACCGTCACCCTGACCTCCTCAAACGTCCTCCGTAACCATCACCCTGATCCCCTCACATTCGCTCCATCACTGTCACCCTGACCTCCTCACAATCACTCCTTCACCGTAATCCTGATGCCCTCACACATAATCTCTCACCGTCACACTGATCCCATCCCACTCACTCCATACACGTCACACTTATCCCCTCACACTCACTCCATCACTGTCACCCTGACCCCCTTGCACTCACACAACCTCCGTCACACTAACTGCTCACAATCACACCATCACCCTCACCCAAACCCGCACACACTCACTCCATCACTGTCAACCTGCCCCCCTTATACTCACTGAATCACCGACATTCTGACTCGCTCACACTCACGCCATCAACGTCACCCTGGCCCCCTCACACTCACTCTATCACTAATACACTAACCCCCTCATGCTCACTTCATCAACGTCGCCTGAACACATCACATTCACTCCATCACCGTCAAACTGACCCACTCACACTCACACAATCATGACATCCTGATTCCCTCACACTCACTCCATCTCCATTACGCTGGCACCCCCACACTCACTCCATCACCAGGACACTGATCCCCTCCCACTCACCCAACGTCCCTCACCGTCAACCTGACAATCGCAGACTCACTCCATCACTGTCACCCTGACTCCCACTCACTCACTCCATTACCGTCACACTGACCCCCTCACACTCATTCCAACACCGTCACATTGATCACCTCACTCTCACTCCATCACTGTCACCGCGACGTCCTCGCACTCATAATAATACCATTCCCCCTGACCCCGTCACACTAACTCGATCACGGTCACCATGACTCCCTCACACTCACGCCATCACTGTCACACTGAACCCCTCACACTCACTCCATCACCATCACAAAAAAGCCCTCACACTCCCTCCATCATCGTCACACTGATCCCCTCACAATCACTTCGTCACCGTCACACTGACCCCCTCACACTCACTACATCACCGTCACCCTGACCCCTTCAGACTCTCTCCATCACTGTCACACTGCCCCCTCACACTCACTCCACCACCGTCTCCCTGACCCCCTCACAATCTCTCCATCACCGTCACACTGCCCCCTCACACTCACTCCATCACCTTCAATCTGATCCCCTCACAATCACTCAATCACTGACACCCTGACGCCCTCACACTCACTAAATCACCTTCAAACTGACCCCCTCATACTCACTCCATCTCTGTCATCCAGAAACCCACACACAGACTCCATCACCGTCACACTGTCCCCTCACACTTACTCCATCAGCGTCACACTGACCACCTTACACTCACTCCATCAGTGTCACACTGACCCCATCACACTCACTCCGTCACCATCACCCTGACCCCCTCACACTCACTCCATCACCGTCACGCTGACCCCCGCACACTCACTCCATCACTGCCACGCTGACACCCTCACACTAAATCGATCACCATCACACTGACCCCTTACACTCACTCACTCACTGCCACACTGACCCCCTCACACTCACTACATCACCATCACACAAACCCCCTCACACTCACCCCATCACCGTCACACTGATCCTCTCACACTCACTCCATCACAGCCACACTGAACCACTCACACTCACTTCATCACTGTCACCATGACCCCCTCACACTCACTTCATCACCATCACGCTGACCCCCTCACACTTACTCCATCACCGTCACACTGATTACTTTCCACTCACTACCTCCCTGTCACCCTGAAGCACTCACACTCACTCCATCACCATCAACCTGACCCATTCACACTCACTCCATCACCATCACCCTGACCCCTTCACACTCACCCCATCACCCTCACCCAGAACACCTCACACTCTCTCCATCACCATCACTCTGACCCCCTCAAACTCTCTCCACCTCCGTCAACATGACCCCCTCAAAGTCTCTCCATCTCTGTCACCCTGACCCCCTCACTCTCACTCCATCACTGTCAACTTGCCCCCCTCACACTCAATGAGTCACCGTCACACTGACCCGCTCGCATTCACTCCATCAACGTCACCCTGGCCCCCTCACACTCACTCCATATCCGTTACACTTATCCACTCACACTCACTCCTTCCCCGTTACCCTGACCCCGTCACACCCACTCCATCACCGTCACCCTGACAACCCTCACACTCACTCCATCACCGTCACTTTGACCCCCTTACCCTCACTATATCATGGTCACACTGACCCGCTCACACACACTCTGTCTCTGTCACCCTGGCCCACTCACACTCACTCGTTCACCGTCACCCTGACCCCCTCACACTCACTCCATCACTGTCACCCTGAACCGCTCACACTCACTCTACCTCCATCACCCTGAACCGTTTACACTCACACCATCACCGTCACTCAGACCCACTCACACTCACTCCATCACGGTCACCCTGACCCCCTCACACTCAGTCCATCACCGTCACCCTGGCCCCCTCATACTCACTCCTTCACGGTCACACTGAACCACTACACTCACTCCATCAACGTCACCCTGGCCCACACACACTCACTCGATCACCGTCACCATGACCCCCTCACACTCACTCCATCACTGTCACCCTGAACCGCTCACACTCACTCTACCTCCATCACACTGAACCGTTCACACTCACACCATCACCGTCACCCAGACCCTCTCACACTCACTCCATCACGGTCACCCTGACCCCCTCACACTCACTCCATCACCGTCACCCTGGCCCCCTCACACTCACTCCTTTAACATCACCCTGAACCACTACACTCACTCCATCAACGTCACCCTGGCCCACTCAAACTCACTCGATCACCGTCACCCTGACCCCCTCACACTCAATCCATCACTGTCACCCTGAAACGCTCACACTCACTCCATCCATGTCACCCAGACTTGCTCACACTCACTATATCACGGTCAACCTGACCCCCTCACACTCACTACATCACTGTCACACTGATCCCCTCCCACTCACTCCATCACCGCCACCCTGTCCCACTCACATTCAATCCATCACTACTACCCTGACCCCTCACTCTCAGTCAATCACCATCACCCTGACACCCCACATTCACCTCATCATCATCACACTCATCCCATCCCACTCACTCCATATGCGTCACACTGATTCCTGCACACTCGCTCCATCAACAATGCTCTGATCCCCGCACACTCACTCCATCACCGTCACCCTGGCCCCATCACACTCACTCAATTATCGTCTCACTTATCCCCTCACACTCACTCCTTCACCATCACCCTGAACCTCTCATCCTCACTCCATCAGCGTCACCCTGACCCTCTCACACTCACTCCCTCACTGTCATCCTGACCCCCTCACACACCCTCCATCACCGTCACACTGACACCCCCACACTCACTCCATCACCGCCACCATAACACCCTCACACTCGCTCCATCACCCTCGCCCTGACACCCTCACCCTCACTCCATCACCGTCATCCTGGCCCCCTCACACTCACTCAGTAATCGTCTGACTTAACCCCTCACACTCACTCGTTCACCATCACCCTAAACCACTCAGACTCACTCCATCTCCGTCACCGTGACCATTTCACGATCACATCATCACCGTCACCCTGACCCTCACACTCACTCTGTCACCATCACCCTGACCTCCTCACACTAACTCGGTCACTGTCACCCTGACCCCCTCACATTCATTCTATCACCATCACCCTGACCCCCCCCACACTCACTCATTCACCGTCACACTCAAAACCTCATACTCGCTCCATCACGTTCTCCCTGACCCTCTCACACTCACTCCATCACCGACACACTGACCCCCTCACACTCACTCCATCACCCTGAACCCCTCACACTCACTCCATCATCGCCACATTGATCTCCTCACACTCATTCCATCACTGTCACCCTGGCCCAATCACACTCACTCCATCACCATCACCCTGACCCCCACACACTCACTCCATCACCGTCACATTGATCCCCTCACACTCGCTAAATCACTGTCACCCTGCCTGCCTCACACGCACTCCATCACCGTCACCCTGACCTCCTCACACTCACTCCATCACTGCCACCCTGACCCTCTCACACTCATTCCATCACCGTCTCCCTGACCCCCTCACACTCACTCCATCACCCTCACACTGACCCCCTCGCACTCACTCCCACACTACCAACCTGACCCCCTCACAATTACTCCATCATCGTCACCCTGACCTCACCACAATCACTCCATCACCGTCAACCTAACCCCCTCACACTAACACCATAACAATCTCCCTGACCCCCTCACACTCACTCCATCAGTGTCATCCTGACCCCCCTCACGCTCACTCGATCACCTTCACACTGACCCCCTCACACTCACTGCATCACACTCATCGTGACCCCATCCCATTCACTCCATCACCGTCGCACTTACCCTCTCACACTC
Organism: Hemiscyllium ocellatum; assembly: GCF_020745735.1. NCBI lineage: Eukaryota > Metazoa > Chordata > Chondrichthyes > Orectolobiformes > Hemiscylliidae > Hemiscyllium > Hemiscyllium ocellatum. The sequence goes on from NC_083438.1 coordinate 3,440,056, forward strand.
ACTCCATAACCGTCAAATTGACACCCTCACACTCATTCCATCAGCGTCACCCTGACCCTCTCACACTCGTTCCATCACCGTCTACCTGACCCCATCACAATCACTCATTCACCCTCACACTGACCGCCTCACACTCACTCCCACACTGTCCACCTGTCCCCCCTCAGCCTGAACCACTCACACTCACTCCATCACAGGCACCCTGACCACCTCACACTCACTCCATCACCGTCACCCTAACCCCCTCACTCTCACTCCATCACCGTCTCCCTGCACCCCTCACACTCACTCAGCACCGTCTCCTTGATCCCCTCACACTCACTTCATCATAGTCTCCCTGACCCCCTCACACTCACTCCATCACCATCACGCTGACCCTCTCACACTCACTCACACACCGTCAACCTGACCCCCTCACACACACTCCATCACCGTCACCCTAACGCCTCACTCTCACTCCATCACCATCTCCCTGACCCGCTCACACTCACTACATCACCGCAACCCTGATCCCCTCACACTCACTCCATCACAGTCTCCCTGACCCCGTCACACTGACTCCATCACCATCACACTGACCCTCTCACACTCACTCACACACTGTCAACCTGACCCCCTCACACTCACTCCATCACCGTCACCCTGACCTCCTCACACTCACTCCATCACCGTCACCCTAACCCTCTCACACTAACTGCATCACCATCACCCTGACCCTAACACCCTCACCCCATCACCCTCACCCTGACCCCTTCACAATAACTCGGTCACCATCACCCTGATCCACTCACACTCACTCCATCACCATCACCCTGAACCCCTCACACTCACCACATCACCCTCACAATGACCACTTCACAATAACTCGGTCACCATCACCCTGATCCACTCACACTCACTCCATCACCGTCATCGTGACCCCCTTAAACTCACTCCGTCACTGTCGCATTGATCCCCTCATACTCACTCCATCACTGTCACCTTGACCCCCTCACACTCAACCCCATCAACGTCACCCTGACACCCTCACACTCACTCAATCACCGTCACCCAGGCACCCTCACACTCACTCCATCACCGTCACCGTTACCCCCTCACACTCACTCCATCACAGTCACACTGAACCACTCGAACACATTTCATCACCGTCACCCTGACCCCCTCACACTCACGCCATCACCGTCACCCTGACCCACTCACACTCTCCATCACCGTCACACGGCCCCCTCACACTCACTACATCATCGTCTCTTGACCACCTCACATTCACTCCATCAACATCACCCTGACCCCCTCACGCTCACTCCATCAACGTCACGCTGTCACCCTCACACTAGCTCGGTCACCGTCACACTGACCCCCTCACACTCACTCCCTCACTGTCACACTGAGCCCCTCACACTCACTCCATCACCAACACATAAACCCCCTCACACTCATTCTATCACTGTCACACTGATCCCCTCACACTCACTCCATCACAGTCACACTGAACCACTCACATTCCATTCATCACCTTCACCCTGACCCCCTCACACTCACTCCTTCACCATCACACTGACCCACCTCACACTCGCTCCATCACCGTCACCCTGACCCCCGCACACTCACTCTTTAACCGTTATCCTGATCCCCTCACACTTACTCCATCACTGTCACTCTGACACCCCTCATACTCACTATATCACGGTCACCCTGGCCCCCTCACACTCACTCCTTCACCGTCACCCTGACACCCTCACACTAACTCGGTCACCATCACACTGACCACCTCACACTCACTCCATCATCATCACCCTGATCCCCTCACACTCACTCCATCACAGTTACACTGACCACCTCACACTCACTGCATCACCATCACGCAAACCCATTCACACTCACGCCATCACCGTCACACTGATCCCCTTACACTCACTCCATCACAGACACGCTGAACCACTCACAATTACTCCATCACACTCACCCTGACCCACTCACACTCACTCCATCACTCTCATCCTGACCCCCACACACACATTCCATCTCCGTCAACTTGATACACGCACACTCACACTCACTCCGTCACCATCACCCTGACCCCCTCACACTCACTCCATCACCGTCACGCTGACCCCCGCACACTCACTCCATCACTGCCACGCTGACACCCTCACACTAAATCGACCACCATCACAATGACCCCTGACACTCACTCACTCACTGCCACACTGACCCCCCCACACTCACTACATCACCATCACACAAACCCCCTCACACTCACCCCATCACCGTCACACTGATCCCCCACACTCACTCCATCACAGCCACACTGAACCATTCGCACTCACTTCATCACCGTCACCCTGACCCCCTCACACTCACTTCATCACCATCACGCTCATCCCCTCACACTTACTCCATCACCGTCACACTGATTACTTTCCACTCACTACCTCCCTGTCACCCTGAAGCACTCACACTCACTCCATCACCATCAACCTCACCCATTCACACTCACTCCATCACTGTCACCCTGAACCGCTCACACTCACTCTACCTCCATCACCCTGAACCGTTCACACTCACACCATCACCGTCACTCAGACCCACTCACACTCACTCCATCACGGTCACCCTGACCCCCTCACACTCACCCCATCACCGTCACCCTGGCCCCCTCACACTCACTCCTTCACCATCACCCTGAACCACTACACTCACTCCATCAACGTCACCCTGGCCCACTCACACTCACTCGATCGCCGTCACCCTGACCCCCTCACACTCAATCCATCACTGTCACCCTGACCCCCTCACTCTCACTCCATCACCACCACCCTGTCCCACTCACATTCACTCCATCACTGCTACCCTGACCCCTCAATCTCATTCAATCACCATCACCCTGACACCCCACATTCACCTCATCACCATCACACTCATCCCATCCCACTCACTCCATATGCGTCACACTGATCCCTGCACACTCGCTCCATCAACAATGCTCTGATCCCCGTACACTCACTCCATCACCTTCACCCTGGCCCCATCACACTCACTCAATTATCGTCTCACTTATCCCCTCACACTCACTCCTTCACCATCACCCTGAACCACTCACCCTCACTCCATCAGCGTCACCCTGACCCTCTCACACTCACTCCATCACCCTCACACAGACCCCCTCACACTCTCTCCCTCACTGTCATCCTGACCTCCTCACACACCCTCCATCACCGTCACACTGACACCCTCACACTCACTCCATCACCATCACCATAACACCCTCACACTCGCTCCATCACCTTCGTCCTGACACCCTCACCCTCACTCCATCACCGTCACCCTGGCCCCCTCACACTCACTCAATAATCGTCTGACTTAACCCCTCACACTCACTCGTTCACCATCACCCTGAACCACTCAGACTCACTCCATCTCCGTCACCCTGACCCCTTCACAATCACATCATCACCGTCACCCTGACCCTCACACTCACTCTGTCACCATCACCCTGACCCCCTCACACTAATTCGGTCACTGTCACCCTGACCCCCTCACATTCATTCTATCACCATCACCCTGACCCCCCCACACTCACTCATTCACCGTCACACTCAAAACCTCACACTCGCTCCATCACGTTCTCCCTGACCCCCTCAAACTCACTCCTTCACCATCATCCTGATGCCCTCACACTCACTCCACCACCATCACCCTGACCCCCTCACACTCGCTTCATCACCGTCACACTCATTCCATCCCACTTACTCCATACGCGTCACTCTGACCCCCTCACACTCACTCCATCACTGGCTGCCTATCCCCCTCACACTCACTCAATCACTGACACCCTGACCCCCTCACACTCACTCCACGTCCGTCACCCTGACCTCCTCTCACTCAATCCATCACATTCAAACTGATTCCCTCACACTAACTCCATCACAGTCTCCCTGACTGCATCCCACTTACCCCATCACCCTCACACTAATCCCCTCACACTCATTTAATCCCCGTCACCCTGAACACCTCACACTCACTTCATCACCATCAAATTGATCACCTCAAACTCACTCCATCACGGTCACCCTGATCCCCTCATATTCACTCCATCAGCGTCACCCTGACCCCCTCCCACTCACCACATCACTGTCACCCTGACCTCTTCACACTCACTCCTTCACCGTCACACTGACCCACCTCACACTCACTTCACCTCTGTCACCCTGAACCGCTCACGTTCACACCATCACCTTCACCCAGACCCACTCACACTCACTCCATCACCGTCACCCTGACCGCTTCAAACTCACTTCATTACCATCACCGTGACCCCCTCTCACTCACTCCATCACGGTCACACTGATCCACTCACACTCACTCCATCATCGTCGTATTGATGTCCTCACTTTCGCTTCATCACGGTCTCCCTGAAACCCTCACACTCACTCCATCACCGTCACACTGACCCCCACACACTCAGCCCCTCAACGTCAACCTGTCCCCCTCACACTCACTCCATCACCGACACACTGACCCCCTCACACTCACTCCATCACCCTGAACCCCTCACACTCACTCCATCATCGTCACATTGATCTCCTCACACTCATTCCGTCACTATCACCCTGGCCCAATCACACTCACTCTATCACCATCACCCTGACCCCCACACACTCACTCCATCACCGTCACATTGATCCCCTCACACTCATTAAATCACTGTCACCCTGACCTCCTCACACTCACTCCATCACCGCCACCCTGACCCTCTCACACTCATTCCATCACCGTCTCGCTGACCCCCTCACACTCACTCCATCACCCTCACACTGACCCCCCTCACACTCACTCCCACACTATCAACCTGACCCCCTCACAATCACTCCACCATCGTTACCCGGACCTCACCTCAATCACTCCATCACCGTCACCCTAACCCCCTCACACTAACACCATAACAATCTCCCTGACCCCCTCACACTCACTCCGTCAGCGTCACCCTGACCCCCCCATGCTCACTCGATCACCGTCTCCCTAACCCTCTCACACTCACTCTATCACCTTCACACTGACCCCCTCACACTCACTGCATCACACTCATCGTGAACCCATCCCATTCACTCCATCACTGTCACACTTACCCTCTCACACTCACTCCATAACCGTCAAATTGACACCCTCACACTCACTCCATCAGCGTCACCCTGACCCTCTCACACTCGTTCCATCACCGTCTACCTGACCCCATCACAATCACTCAATCACCCTCACACTGACCGCCTCACACTCTCTCCCACACTGTCCACCTGTCCCCCTCAGCCTGAACCACTCACACTCACTCCATCACCGGCACCCTGACCGCCTCACACTCACTCCATCACCGCCACCCTAAACCCCTCACACTCACTCCATCACCGTCTCCCTGAACCCCTCACACTCACTCAGCACCGTCTCCCTGATCCCCTCACACTCACTCCATCATAGTCTCCCTGACCCGCTCTCACTCACTCCATCACCATCACGCTGACCCTCTCACACTCACTCACACACTGTCAACCTGACCTCCTCACACTCACTCCATCACCATCACCCTAACCCCTCACTCTCACTCCATCACCATCTCCCTGGCCCGCTCACACTCACTCCATCACCGCCACCCTGCTCCCCTCACACTCACTCCATCACAGTCTCCCTGACCCCGTCACACTGACTCCATCACCAACACACTGACCCTCTCACACTCACTCACACACTGTCAACCTGACCCCCTCACACTCACTCCATCACCGTCACCCTGACCTCCTCACACTCACGCCATCACCGTCACCCTAACCCTCTCACACTAACTGCATCACCATCACACTGATCCCTTCACACTCACCCCATCACCCTCACCCTGACCCCTTCACAATAACTCGGTCACCATCACCCTGATCCACTCACACTCACTCCATCACCATCACCCTGAACCCCTCACACTCACCACATCACCCTCACACTGACCACTTCACAATAACTCGGTCACCATCACCCTGATCCACTCACACTCACTCCATCACCATCACCCTGAACCCCTCACACTCACTCCATCACCGTCATCGTGACCCCCTTAAACTCACTCCGTCACTGTCACCTTGACCCCCACACAATCAACCCCATCAACGTCACCCTGACACCCTCACACTCACTCAGTCACCGTCACCCAGGCACCCTCACACTCACTCAATCACCGTCATATTGACACCCTCACACTCACTCCATCACAGTCACACTGAACCACTCGGACACACTTCATCACCGTCACCCTGACCCCCTCACAGTCACGCCATCACCGTCACACTGACCCACTCACACTCTCCATCACCGTCACACGGCCCCCTCACACTCACTACATCACCGACTCCTTGACCCCCTCACATTCACTCCATCAACATCACCCTGACCCCCTCACACTCACTCCATCATTCTCACCCTGACCCCCACACACTCACTCCATCTCCATCACCTTGACCCACTCTGACTCACTCCTTCACCGTCACTCTGACATCCCTCACCCTCACTATATCACGATCACCCTAACCCCCTCACGCTCACTCCATCAACGTCACGCTGTCACCCTCACACTCACTCCCTCACTGTCACACTGAGCCCCTCACACTCACTCCATCACAAACACATAAACCCCCTCACACTCATTCTATCACCGTCACACTGATCCCCTCACACTCACTCCATCACAGTCACACTGAACCACTCACATTCCATTCATCACCTTCACCCTGACCCCCTCACACTCACTCCTTCACCATCACACTGACCCACCTCACACTCGCTCCATCACGGTCACCCTGACCCCCGCACACTCACTCTTTAACCGTTATCCTGATCCCCTCACACTTACTCCATCACTGTCACTCTGACACCCCTCATACTCACTATATCACGGTCACCCTGGCCCCCTCACACTCACTCCTTCACCGTCACCCTGACACCCTCACACTAACTCGGTCACCATCACACTGACCACCTCACACTCACTCCATCATCGTCACCCTGATCCCCTCACACTCACTCCATCACAGTTACACTGACCACCTCACACTCACTGCATCACCATCACGCAAACACATTCACACTCACTCCATCACCGTCACACTGATCCCCTCACACTCACTCCATCACAGACACACTGAACCACTCACACTCACTCCATCACACTCACCCTGACCCACTCACACTCACTCCATCACTCTCATCCTGACCCCCACACACACATTCCATCTCCGTCAACTTGACCCATGCACACTCACACTCACTCCGTCACCATCACCCTGACCCCCTCACACTCACTCCATCACCGTCACGCTGACCCCCGCACACTCACTCCATCACTGCCACGCTGACACCCTCACACTAACTCGACCACCATCACAATGACCCCTGACACTCACTCCCTCACTGCCACACTGACCCCCCCACACTCACTACATCACCATCACACAAACCCCCTCACACTCACCCCATCACCGTCACACTGATCCCCTCACACTCACTCCATCACAGCCACACTGAACCACTCGCACTCAATTCATCACCGTCACCCTGACCCCCTCACACTCACTTCATCACCATCACGCTCACCCCCTCGCACTCACTCCATCACCGTCACATTGATTACTTTCCACTCACTACCTCCCTGTCACCCTGAAGCACTCACACTCACTCCATCACCATCAACCTGACCCATTCACACTCACTCCATCACTGTCACCCTGAACCGCTCACACTCACTCTACCTCCATCACCCTGAACCATTCACACTCACACCATCACCGTCACTCAGACCCACTCACACTCACTCCATCACGGTCACCCTGACCCCCTCACACTCACTCCATCATCGTCACCCTGGACCCCTCACACTCACTCCTTCACCATCACCCTGAACCACTACACTCACTCCATCAACGTCACCCTGGCCCACTCACACTCACTCGATCGCCGTCACCCTGACCCTCTCACACTCAATCCATCACTGTCACCCTGACCCCCTCACTCTCACTCCACCACCGCCACCCTGTCCCACTCACATTCACTCCATCACTGCTACCCTGACCCCCCAGTCTCATTCAATCACCATCACCCTGACACCCCACATTCACCTCATCACCATCACACTCATCCCATCCCACTCACTCCATATGCGTCACACTGATCCCTGCACACTCGCTCCATCAACAATGCTCTGATCCCCGCACACACTCCATCACCGTCACCCTGGCCCCATCACACTCACTCAATTATCGTCTCACTTATCCCCTCACACTCACTCCTTCACCATCACCCTGAACCACTCACCCTCACTCCATCAGCGTCACCCTGACCCTCTCACACTCACTCCATCACCCTCACACAGACCCCCTCACACTCTCTCCCTCACTGTCATCCTGACCCCCTCACACACCCTCCATCACCGTCACACTGACACCCTCACACTCACTCCATCACCGACACCATAACACCCTCACACTCGCTCCATCACCCTCGCCCTGACACCCTCACCCTCACTCCATCACCGTTACCCTGGCCCCCTCACACTCACTCAATAATCGTCTGACTTAACCCCTCACACTCACTCGTTCACCATCACCCTGAACCACTCAGACTCACTCCATCTCCGTCACCCTGACCCCTTCACAATCACATCATCACCGTCACCCTGACCCTCACACTCACTCTGTCACCATCACCCTGACACCCCCACACTCACTCATTCACCGTCACACTCAAAACCTCACACTTGCTCCATCACGTTCTCCCTGACCCCCTCAAACTCACTCCTTCACCGTCATCCTGATGCCCTCACACTCACTCCACCACCATCACCCTGACCCCCTCACACTCGCTTCATCACCGTCACACTCATTCCAACCCACTTACTCCATACGCGTCACTCTGACCCCCTCACACTCACTCCATCACTGGCTGCCTATCCCCCTCACACTCACTCAATCACTGACACCCTGACCCCCTCACACTCACTCCACGTCCGTCACCCTGACCTCCTCTCACTCAATCCATCACATTCAAACTGATTCCCTCACACTAACTCCATCACAGTCTCCCTGACTGCATCCCACTTACCCCATCACCCTCACACTAATCCCCTCACACTCATTTAATCCCCGTCACCCTGAACACCTCACACTCACTCCATCACCACCAAATTGATCACCTCAAACTCACTCCATCACGGTCACCCTGATCCCCTCATATTCACTCCATCAGCGTCACCCTGACCCCCTCCCACTCACCACATCACTGTCACCCTGACCTCTTCACACTCACTCCTTCACCGTCACAATGACCCACCTCACACTCACTTCACCTCTGTCACCCTGAACAGCTCACGTTCACACCATCACCTTCGCCCAGACCCACTCACACTCACTCCATCACCGTCACCCTGACCGCTTCAAACTCACTTCATTACCATCACCGTGACCCCCTCTCACTCACTCCATCATCTTCGTATTGATGTCCTCACTTTCGCTCCATCACGGTCTCCCTAACCTCCTCACACTCACTCCATCACTGCCACACTGACCCCCGCACACTCAGCCCCTCAACGTCAACCTGTCCCCCTCACACTCACTCCATCACCGACACACTGACCCCCTCACACTCACTCCATCATCGTCACATTGATCTCCTCACACTCATTCCATCACTGTCACCCTGGCCCAATCACACTCACTCCATCACAATCACCCTGACCCCCACACACTCACTCCATCACCGTCACATTGATCCCCTCACACTCGCTAAATCACTGTCACCCTGCCTGCCTCACACGCACTCCATCACCGTCACCCTGACCTCCTCACACTCACTCCATCACCGCCACCCTGACCCTCTCACACTCATTCCATCACCGTCTCCCTGACCCCCTCACACTCACTCCATCACCCTCACACTGACCCCCTCACACTCACTCCCACACTATCAACCTGACCCCCTCACAATCACTCCATCATCGTCACCCTGACCTCACCACAATCACTCCATCACCGTCAACCTAACCCCCTCACACTAACACCATAACAATCTCCCTAACCCCCTCACACTCACTCCGTCAGAGTCACCCTGACCCCCTCATGCTCACTCGATCACCTTCACACTGACCCCCTCACACTCACTGCATCACACTCATCGTGAACCCATCCCATTCACTCCATCACCGTCACACTTACCCTCTCACACTCACTCCATAACCGTCAAATTGACACCCTCACACTCACTCCATCAGCGTCACCCTGACCCTCTCACACTCGTTCCATCACCGTCTACCTGACCCCATCACAATCACTCAATCACCCTCACACTGACCGCCTCACACTCACTCCCACACTGTCCACCTGTCCCCCTCAGCCTGAACCACTCACACTCACTCCATCACCGGCACCCTGACCGCCTCACACTCACTCCATCACCGTCATCCTAAACCCCTCACACTCACTCCATCACCGTCTCCCTGAACCCCTCACACTCACTCAGCACCGTCTCCCTGATCCGCTCACACTCACTCCATCATAGTCTCCCTGACCCCCTCACACTCACTCCATCACCATCACGCTGACCCTCTCACACTCACTCACACACTGTCAACCTGACCTCCTCACACTCACTCCATCACCATCACCCTAACCCCTCACTCTCACTCCATCACCATCACCCTGACCCGCTCACACTCACTACATCACCGCCACCCTAACCCCTCACTCTCACTCCATCACTATCTCCCTGACCCGCTCACACTCACTACATCACCGCCACCCTGATCCCCTCACACTCACTCCATCACAGTCTCCCTGACCACGTCACACTGACTCCATCACCATCACACTGACCCTCTCACACTCACTCACACACTGTCAACCTGACCCCCTCACACTCACTCCATCACCGTCACCCTGACCTCCTCACACTTACGCCATCACCGTCACCCTAACCCTCTCACACTAACTGCATCACCATCACCCCGATCCCTTCACACTCACCCCATCACCCTCACCCTGACCCCTTCACAATAACTCGGTCACCATCACCCTGATCCACTCACACTCACTCCATCACCATCACCCTGAACCCCTCACACTCACCCCATCACCCTCACCCTGACCCCTTCACAATAACTCGGTCACCATCACCCTGATCCACTCACACTCACTCCATCACCATCACCCTGAACCCCTCACACTCACCACATCACCCTCACACTGACCACTTCACAATAACTCGGTCACCATCACCCTGATCCACTCACACTCACTCGATCACCACCACCCTGAACCCCTCACACTCACTCCATCACCATCATCGTGACCCCCTTAAACTCACTCCATCACTGTCGCATTGATCCCCTCATACTCACTCCATCAACGTCACCCTGACAACCTCACCCTCACTCAATCACCGTCACCCAGGCACCCTCACACTCACTCAATTACCTTTATATTGACCCCCTCACACTCGCTCAATCACAATCTCCCTGACCCCCTCACATTCACTCTATCACCGTCTTCCTGACCCACTCACATTCACTACATCACTATCACCGTGACCCCCTCTCACTCACTCCATCACGGTCACACTGATCCACTCACACTCACTCCATCATCTTCGTACTGATGTCCTCACTTTCGCACCATCACGGTCTCCCTGACCCCCTCACACTCACTCCATCACTGTCACACTGACCCCCGCACACTCAGACCCTCAACGTCAACCTGTCCCCCTCACACTCACTCCATCACCGACACACTGACCCCCTCACACTCACTCCATCACCCTGACCCCCTCACACTCACTCCATCATCGTCACATTGATCTCCTCACATTCATTCCATCACTGTCACCCTGGCCCAATCACACTCACTCCATCACCATCACCCTGACCCCCACACACTCACTCCATCACCGTCACCCTGACAACCTCACCCTCACTCAATCACCGTCACCCAGGCACCCTCACACTCACTCAATTACCTTTATATTGACCCCCTCACACTCGCTCAATCACAATCTCCCTGACCCCCTCACATTCACTCTATCACCGTCTTCCTGACCCACTCACATTCACTACATCACCGTCACATTGATCCCCTCACACTCACTCTATCACTGTCACCCTGATCCCCTCACATTCCCTTCATCACCGTCACCCTGACGCCATCACACTCACACCTTCACCATCACCCTGACCCACTCACACTCGCTCCATCACCGTAACCCTGACCCCCTCACACTCACTACTTCACCGTTATCCTGATTCCCTCACACTCACTCCTTCACTGTCACACTGCTCCACTCACAATCACTTCATCACTGTCACACTGGTCCCCTCACACTCACGTCATCACCACCACCCTGAAACCCTCACACTCACTCCATCAGCGTCACCCTGACACCCTCACACTTACTCCATCAGCGTCACCCTGACCCCCCACACTTACTCAATCATCGTCACCCTGATCCCCTCACACTCACTCCATCACAGTCACACTGACTCCCTCACAATCACTCCATCGCCATCACACAAACCCCTTCACTCTCACTCAATCACCGTCACACTGATCCCTTCGCACTCACTCCATCACAGTCACACTGAACCACTCGGACACACTTCATCACCGTCACCCTGACCCCCTCACACTCACGCCATCACCGTCACCCTGACCCACTCACACTCTCCATCACCGTCACACTGCCTCCTCACACTCACTACATCACCGTCTCTCTGACCCCCTCACATTCACTCCATCAACATCACCCTGACCCCCTCACACTCACTCCATCACTCTCACACTGACCCCTACACACTCACTCCATCTCCATCACCTTGACCCACTCTGACTCACTCCTTCACCGTCACTCTGACATTCCTCACCCTCACTATATCACGATCACACTGACCCCCTCACACTCACTCCCTCACTGTCACACTGAGCCCCTCACACTCACTCCATCACCAACACATAAACCCCCTCACACTCATTCTATCACCGTCACACTGATCCCCTCACACTCACTCCATCACAGTCACACTGAACCACCCACATTCCATTCATCACCTTCACCCTGACCCCCTCACACTCACTCCTTCACCATCACGCTGACCCACCTCACACTCGCTCCATCACCGTCACCCTGACCCCCGCACACTCACTCTTTAACCGTTATCCTGATCCCCTCACACTCACTCTTTCACCGTCATATTGATCCTCTCACAATCACTTCATCACCGTCTCCCTGAAACACTCACAATCACTCCATCAGCGTCACCCTGACCCCCTCACACTTACTCCATCACTGTCACTCTGACACCCCTCATACTCACTATATCACGGTCACCCTGGCCCCCTCACACTCACTCCATCACCGTCACCCTGACACCCTCACACTAACTCGTTCACCATCACACTGACCACCTCACACTCACTCCATCATCGTCACCCTGATCCCCTCACACTCACTCCATCACAGTTACACTGACCACCTCACACTCACTGCATCACCATCACTCAAACCCATTCACACTCACTCCATCACAGTCACACTGATCCCCTCACACTCACTCCATCACAGACACACTGAACCACTCACACTCACTCCATCACACTCACCCTGACCCACTCACACTCACTCCATCACTATCATCCTGACCCCCATACACTCATTCCATCTCCGTCACCTTGACCCATGCACACTCACACTCACTCCGTCACCGTCACGCTGACCCCCGCACACTCACTCCATCACTGCCACTCTGACACCCTCACACTAAATCGATCACCATCACACTGACCCCTTACACTCACTCACTCACTGCCACACTGACCCCCTCACACTCACTACATCACCATCACACAAACCCCCTCACACTCACCCCATCACCGTCACACTGATCCCCTCACACTCACTTCATCACAGCCACAGTGAATCACTCACACTCACTTCATCACCGTCACTTTGACTCCCTCACACTCACTTCATCACCATCACGCTGACCCCCTCACAATTACTCCATCACCGTCACACTGATTACTTTCCACTCACTACCTCCCTGTCACCCTGAAGCACTCACACTCACTCCATCACCATCAACCTGACCCATTCACACTCATTCCATCACCGTCACCATGACCCCCTCACACTCTCTCCAATACCATCACACTGCCCCCTCACACGCACTCCATCACCGTCACTCTGACCCCCTCACACTCACTCCATCACCATCACCCTGACCCCTTCACACTCAGCCCATCACCCTCACCCTAACCACCTCACACTGTCTCCATCACCATCACTCTGACCCCCTCAAACTCTCTCCATCTCCGTCAACATGACCCCCTCAAACACTCTCCATCTCCGTCACCCTGACCCCCTCACTCTCACTCCATATCCGTCACACTTATCCACTCACACTCACTCCTTCTCCGTTTCCCTGCCCCCGTCACACCCACTCCATCACCGTCACCCTGACAACACTCACACTCACTCCATCACCGTCACTTTGACCCCCTTGCCCTCACTATATCATGGTCACACTGACCCGCTCACACACACTCTCTCTCTGTCACCCTGACCCACTCACACTCACTCCATCACCGTCACCCTGACCCCCTCACACTCATTCCATCACTGTCACCCAGACTCGCTCACACTCACTATATCACGGTCACCCTGACCCCCTCACACTCACTCCATCACTGTCACACTGATCCCCTCCCACTCACTCCATCACCGCCACCCTGTCCCACTCACGTTCACTCCATCACTGTCACCCTGACCCCTCACTCTCATTCCAACACCGTCACCCTGACTCCCTCACATTCACCTCATCACCGTCATACTCATCCCATCCCACTCACTCCATACGCGTCACACTGATCCCCTCACACTAGCTCCATCAACAATGCTCTGATCCCCTCACATTCACTCCATCATGGTCACCCTGACATTCTCACACTTACCCCTTTACCGTCACCCTGATCTCCTCACATTCATTCCTTCACCGTCAAGTTGGCCGCCTCACACTCACCCTGAACTGCTCACACTCACACCATCACCGTCACCTAGACCCACTCACACTCACTCCATCACGGTCACCCTGACCCCCTCACACTCACTCCATCACCGTCACCCTGACCCCCTCACACTCACTCCATCACTGTCACCCTGAACCGCTCACACTCACTCTACCTACATCACCCTGAACCATTCACACTCACACCATCACCGTCACTCAGACCCACTCACACTCACTCCATCACGTTCACCCTGACCCCCTCACACTCACTCCATCACCGTCACCCTGGCCCCCTCTCACTCACTCCTTCACCATCACCCTGAACCACTACACTCACTCCATCAACGTCACCCTGATCCACTCACACTCACTCGATCACCGTCACCCTGACCCCCTCACACTCAATCCATCACTGTCACCCTGAAACGCTCACACTCACTCCATCCATGTCACCCAGACTTGCTCACACTCACTATATCACGGTCACCCTGACGCCCTCACTCTCACTCCATCACTGTCACACTGATCCCCTCCCACTCACTCCATCACCGCCACCCTGTCCCACTCACATTCACTCCATCACTGCTACCCTGACCCCTCAGTCTCATTCAATCACCGTCACCCTGACACCCCACATTCACCTCATCAACATCACACTCATCCCATCTCACTCACTCCATATGCGTCACACTGATCCCTGCACACTCGCTCCATCAAAAATGTTCTGATCCCCGTACACTCACTCCATCACCTTCACCCCGGCCCCATCACACTCACTCAATTATCGTCTCACTTATCCCCTCACACTCACTCCTTCACCATCACTCTGAACCACTCACCCTCACTCTATCAGCGTCACCCTGACCCTCTCACACTCACTCCATCACCCTCACACGGACCCCCTCACACTCACTCCCTCACTGTCATCCCGACCCCATCACGCCCCCTCCATCACAATCACTCAATCACCCTCACACTGACTGCCTCACACTCACTCCCACACTGTCCACCTGTCCCCCGCAGCCTGAACCACTCACACTCACTCCATCACCGGCACCCTGACCGCCTCACACTCACTCCATCACCGTCACCCTAACCCCCTCACACTCACTCCATCACCGTCTCCCTGAACCCCTCACACTCACTCAGCACCGTCTCCCTGATCCCCTCACACTCACTTCATTATAGTCTCTCTGACCCCCTCACACTCACTCCATCACCATCACGCTGACCCTCTCACACTCACTCACACACTGTCAACCTGACCTCCTCACACTCACTCCATCACCATCACCCTAACCCCCTCACACACACTCCATCACCGTCACCCTAACCCCTCACTCTCACTCCATCACATCACCCTGACCCCCTCACACTCACTACATCACTGCCACCCTGATCCCCTCACACTCACTCCATCACAGTCTCCCTGACCACGTCACACTGACTCCATCACCATCACACTGACCCTCTCACACTCACTCACACACTGTCAACCTGACCCCCTCACACTCACTCCATCTCCATCACCTTGACCCACTCTGACTCACTCCTTCACCGTCACTCTGACATTCCTCACCCTCACTATATCACGATCACACTGACCCCCTCACACTCACTCCCTCACTGTCACACTGAGCCCCTCACACTCACTCCATCACCAACACATAAACCCCCTCACACTCATTCTATCACCGTCACACTGATCCCCTCACACTCACTCCATCACAGTCACACTGAACCACCCACATTCCATTCATCACCTTCACCCTGACCCCCTCACACTCACTCCTTCACCATCACGCTGACCCACCTCACACTCGCTCCATCACCGTCACCCTGACCCCCGCACACTCACTCTTTAACCGTTATCCTGATCCCCTCACACTCACTCTTTCACCGTCATATTGATCCTCTCACAATCACTTCATCACCGTCTCCCTGAAACACTCACAATCACTCCATCAGCGTCACCCTGACCCCCTCACACTTACTCCATCACTGTCACTCTGACACCCCTCATACTCACTATATCACGGTCACCCTGGCCCCCTCACACTCACTCCATCACCGTCACCCTGACACCCTCACACTAACTCGTTCACCATCACACTGACCACCTCACACTCACTCCATCATCGTCACCCTGATCCCCTCACACTCACTCCATCACAGTTACACTGACCACCTCACACTCACTGCATCACCATCACTCAAACCCATTCACACTCACTCCATCACAGTCACACTGATCCCCTCACACTCACTCCATCACAGACACACTGAACCACTCACACTCACTCCATCACACTCACCCTGACCCACTCACACTCACTCCATCACTATCATCCTGACCCCCATACACTCATTCCATCTCCGTCACCTTGACCCATGCACACTCACACTCACTCCGTCACCGTCACGCTGACCCCCGCACACTCACTCCATCACTGCCACTCTGACACCCTCACACTAAATCGATCACCATCACACTGACCCCTTACACTCACTCCCTCACTGCCACACTGACCCCCTCACACTCACTACATCACCATCACACAAACCCCCTCACACTCACCCCATCACCGTCACACTGATCCCCTCACACTCACTTCATCACAGCCACAGTGAATCACTCACACTCACTTCATCACCGTCACTTTGACTCCCTCACACTCACTTCATCACCATCACGCTGACCCCCTCACAATTACTCCATCACCGTCACACTGATTACTTTCCACTCACTACCTCCCTGTCACCCTGAAGCACTCACACTCACTCCATCACCATCAACCTGACCCATTCACACTCATTCCATCACCGTCACCATGACCCCCTCACACTCTCTCCAATACCATCACACTGCCCCCTCACACGCACTCCATCACCGTCACTCTGACCCCCTCACACTCACTCCATCACCATCACCCTGACCCCTTCACACTCAGCCCATCACCCTCACCCTAACCACCTCACACTGTCTCCATCACCATCACTCTGACCCCCTCAAACTCTCTCCATCTCCGTCAACATGACCCCCTCAAACACTCTCCATCTCCGTCACCCTGACCCCCTCACTCTCACTCCATATCCGTCACACTTATCCACTCACACTCACTCCTTCTCCGTTTCCCTGCCCCCGTCACACCCACTCCATCACCGTCACCCTGACAACACTCACACTCACTCCATCACTGTCACTTTGACCCCCTTGCCCTCACTATATCATGGTCACACTGACCCGCTCACACACACTCTCTCTCTGTCACCCTGACCCACTCACACTCACTCCATCACCGTCACCCTGACCCCCTCACACTCATTCCATCACTGTCACCCAGACTCGCTCACACTCACTATATCACGGTCACCCTGACCCCCTCACACTCACTCCATCACTGTCACACTGATCCCCTCCCACTCACTCCATCACCGCCACCCTGTCCCACTCACGTTCACTCCATCACTGTCACCCTGACCCCTCACTCTCATTCCAACACCGTCACCCTGACTCCCTCACATTCACCTCATCACCGTCATACTCATCCCATCCCACTCACTCCATACGCGTCACACTGATCCCCTCACACTAGCTCCATCAACAATGCTCTGATCCCCTCACATTCACTCCATCATGGTCACCCTGACATTCTCACACTTACCCCTTTACCGTCACCCTGATCTCCTCACATTCATTCCTTCACCGTCAAGTTGGCCGCCTCACACTCACCCTGAACTGCTCACACTCACACCATCACCGTCACCTAGACCCACTCACACTCACTCCATCACGGTCACCCTGACCCCCTCACACTCACTCCATCACCGTCACCCTGACCCCCTCACACTCACTCCATCACTGTCACCCTGAACCGCTCACACTCACTCTACCTACATCACCCTGAACCATTCACACTCACACCATCACCGTCACTCAGACCCACTCACACTCACTCCATCACGTTCACCCTGACCCCCTCACACTCACTCCATCACCGTCACCCTGGCCCCCTCTCACTCACTCCTTCACCATCACCCTGAACCACTACACTCACTCCATCAACGTCACCCTGATCCACTCACACTCACTCGATCACCGTCACCCTGACCCCCTCACACTCAATCCATCACTGTCACCCTGAAACGCTCACACTCACTCCATCCATGTCACCCAGACTTGCTCACACTCACTATATCACGGTCACCCTGACGCCCTCACTCTCACTCCATCACTGTCACACTGATCCCCTCCCACTCACTCCATCACCGCCACCCTGTCCCACTCACATTCACTCCATCACTGCTACCCTGACCCCTCAGTCTCATTCAATCACCGTCACCCTGACACCCCACATTCACCTCATCAACATCACACTCATCCCATCTCACTCACTCCATATGCGTCACACTGATCCCTGCACACTCGCTCCATCAAAAATGTTCTGATCCCCGTACACTCACTCCATCACCTTCACCCCGGCCCCATCACACTCACTCAATTATCGTCTCACTTATCCCCTCACACTCACTCCTTCACCATCACTCTGAACCACTCACCCTCACTCTATCAGCGTCACCCTGACCCTCTCACACTCACTCCATCACCCTCACACGGACCCCCTCACACTCACTCCCTCACTGTCATCCCGACCCCATCACGCCCCCTCCATCACAATCACTCAATCACCCTCACACTGACTGCCTCACACTCACTCCCACACTGTCCACCTGTCCCCCGCAGCCTGAACCACTCACACTCACTCCATCACCGGCACCCTGACCGCCTCACACTCACTCCATCACCGTCACCCTAACCCCCTCACACTCACTCCATCACCGTCTCCCTGAACCCCTCACACTCACTCAGCACCGTCTCCCTGATCCCCTCACACTCACTTCATTATAGTCTCTCTGACCCCCTCACACTCACTCCATCACCATCACGCTGACCCTCTCACACTCACTCACACACTGTCAACCTGACCTCCTCACACTCACTCCATCACCATCACCCTAACCCCCTCACACACACTCCATCACCGTCACCCTAACCCCTCACTCTCACTCCATCACATCACCCTGACCCCCTCACACTCACTACATCACTGCCACCCTGATCCCCTCACACTCACTCCATCACAGTCTCCCTGACCACGTCACACTCACTCCATCACCATCACACTGACCCTCTCACACTCACTCACACACTGTCAACCTGACCCCCTCACACTCACTCCATCACCGTCACCCTGACCTCCTCACACGCACTCCATCACCGTCACCCTAACCCCCTCACACTCACTCCATCACCGTCACCCTAATCCCTCACTCTCACTCGATCATCATCTCCCTGACCCCCTCACACTCACTACATCACCGTCACCCGGACCCACTCACACTCACCCCCTCACCGTCTCCCTGACCCTCTCACACTCACTCAACCACCTTCAAACTGACCCCCTCACACTCACTACATCACACTCATCCTGACCCCCTCCCATTCACTCCATCACCATCACACTTACACCCCTCACACTTACTCCATAACCATCACATTGACACCCTCACACAAAGTCCTTCACCGTCACCCTGACCCCCTCACACTGCATCCATCAGCGTCACCCTGACCCCCTCAAACTCACTCCATCACCCTCACACTGACCCCTCTCACTCACTCCCACAACATCAACCTGACCCCTTCTCACTCACTCCATCACCGTCACCGTTACCCCCTCACACTCACTCCTTCGCCATCACCCAGACCCCATCACACTCACTCCATCACCGTTACCCTGTCCCCTCACTTTCACTCCATCACCGTCACCCTGACTCCCTCACTCTCATTCCATCACTGTCACCGTGAGCCACTCACACTCACCAAATCTCTCTCTCCCTGACCCCCTCACACTCACTCCATCACCCTCACACAGACCTCCTCACACTCACTCCATCACCGTCACCGTGACCCACTCACGCTCACAGCATCACAGTTTCCCTGACCCCCTCACACTCACTCCATCACCGTCATCCAGACCCCATCACCCTCACTCCATCACACTCACACAGATCTCCTCACACTCACTCCATCACCGTCACCCTGACCGCGTCACACTCACTCCATCACCGTCACCCTAACCCCTCACTCTCACTCCATCACCATCTCCCTGACCTCCTCACACTCACTCCATCACAGTTTCCCTGACCCACTCACACTCACTCCATCACCATCACACTGACCCTCTCACACTCACTCACACACTGTCAATCTGACCCCCTCACACTCACTCCATCACCGTCACCCAGACCCCATCACCCTCACTCCATCACCCTCACACAGACCTCCTCGCACTCACTCCATCACCGTCACCGTGACCCACTCACACTCAACAAATTTCTGTCTCCCTGACCCCCTCACACTCACTCCATCATCAACACCCTGACCCCCTCACACTCACTCCATCACTGAAACCCTGATCACATCACACTCACTCCATCACGGTCACCCTGACCCCCTCACACTCACTCCATCACCGTCACACTGGCTCCATCACTCTCACTCGATAATCGTCTCACTTATCCCTTCACACTCACTCCTTCACCATCAGCCTGAAGCACTCACACGCACTCCATCACCCTCACACTGACCCCCTCACACTCACTCCCTCACTGTCAACCTGACCCACTCACACCCCCTCCATCACCGTCACACTGACCCCCTCACACTCACTTTATCACCATCACCTTGACCCCCTCACACTCACTCTGTCACCGTTACCCTGACCGCCTCACACTCACTTTATCACCATCACCCTGACCCCCTCACACTAACTTGGTCACCGCTACCCTGACCGCCTCACACTCACTTTATCACCATCACCCTGACCCCCTCACACTCACTCATTCACCGTCACACTCACCACCTCACACTCGCTCCATCACGTTCTCCATGATGCCCTCAATCTCATTCCTTCACCGTCATCCTGATGCCCTCACACTCACTCCACCACCATCACCCTGACCGCCTCACACTCACATCATCATTGTCATACTCATCCCATCCCACTTACTCCATACGCATCACTCTGACCCCCTCACACTCGCTTCATCAACAATGCCCTGACCCCCTCACACTCACTCATCACCGTCACCCTGACCCTCTCACATTCGTTCCATCACCGTCTCCCTGATCCCCTCACACTCACTCCATCACCCTCACACTGACCCCCTCGCACTCACTCCCACACTGTCAACCTGACCCCACCACAATCACTCCATCACCGTCACCCTGAACCCCTCACACTCACTCAGCACCGTCTCCCTGATCCCCTCACACTCACTTCATCATAGTCTCCCTGACCCCCTCTCACTCACTCCATCACAGTCTCCCTGACCCCCTCAGACTCACTCCATCATCGTCAAACTGACCCCCACACACTGAATCCCTCACCGTCAACCTGAACCCCTCACACTCACTGCATCACCGACACACTGACCCCCTCATACTCACTCCATCACCCTGACCCCCCCCAACACTCACTCCATCACCGTCACATTGATATCTTCACACTCACTCCATCACTGTCACCCTGGCCCACTCACACTCACTCTATCAACATCACCCTGACCCCCACACACTCACTCCATCACCGTCACATTGATCCCCTCAAACTCGCTAAATCACTGTCACCCTGCCTGCCTCACACTCACTCCATCACCCTCACCCTGACCCTCTCACACTCGTTCCATCACCGTCTCCCTGATCCCCTCACGCTCACTCCATCACCCTCACACTGACCCCCTCACATTCACTCCCACACTGTCAACCTGACCCCACCACAATCACTCCATCACCGTCACCCTGACCTCCTCACACTCACTCCATCACCGTCACCCTGACCCGCTCACACTCATACCAGCCCCATCATCCTGACCTCTTCACAATGACTCCATCAACATCACACTGACCCACTCACACTCACTCCATCACTGTCACACTGACCCCTCACACTCACTCCATAACTGTCCCCCTGACCCCCTCACACTAACTCGATCAGCGTCACCCTGACCCCCCACAATCACTCCATCACCTTCACACTGACCCCCTCACACTCACTGCATCACACTCATTGTGACCCCCTCCCATTCACTCCATCACCGTCACACTTACCCTCTAACACTCACTACATAACCGTCAAATTGACACCCTCACACTAACTCCATCAGCGTCACCCTGACCCTCTCACACTCGTTACATCACCGTCTACCTGACCCCCTCACACCCAGTCCCACACTGTCAACCTGACCCCCTCACACACACTCCATCAGCGTCACCATGACCCTCTCACACTCGTTCCATCACCGTCTCCCTGACCCCCTCACACTCACTCCATCACCCACACACTGACCCCCTCACTCTCACTCCCACACTGTCCACTTTTCCCCCTCACACTCACTCCATCACCGTCACCCTGACCTCCTCACACTCACTCCATCACCGTCACCCTAACCCCCTCACACTTAATCCATCACCGTCTCCCTGATCCCCTCACACTCACTCCATCACAGTCTCCCTGACCCCCTCACACTTACTTCATCACCGTCACCCTGATCCCCTCACACTCACTCCATCACAATCTCCCTGACCCTCTCACACTTACTTCATCACAGTCTCCCTGACCCGTCACAGTCACTCCATCACCCTCACACTGACCCTCTCACACTCACTCACACACTGTCAACCTGACCCCCTTACACTCACTCACTCACTCCATCACCAACACCCTGACCTCCGCACACTCACTCCATCACGGTCACCCTAACCCCATCACACTCACTCGATAATTGTCTCACTTATCCCCTCACACTCACTCATTCACCATCACCCTGATCCACTCACACTCACTCCATCACCCTCACACTGACCTCCTCACACTCACTCCCTCACTGTCAACCTGACCCCCTCACACCCCCTCCATCACCGTCACACTGACCCCCTCACACTCACTTCATCATCGTCACCTTGACCCCCTCACACTCACCCTGTCACTGTCACCCTGACCCCCTCACACTAACTCGGTCACTGTTACCCTGACCCCCTCACACTCACTTTATCACCATCACCCTGACCCCCTCACACTCACTCATTCACCGTCACAATCACCACCTCACACTCGCTCCATCACGTTCTCCATGACACCCTCAAACTCATTCCTTCACCGTCATCCTGATGCCCTCACACTCACTCCACCACCATCACCCTGACCGGCTCACACTCTCTTCATCACTGTCATACTCATGCCATCCCACTTACTACATACACGTCACTCTGACCCCCTCACACTCGCTCCATCAACAATGCCCTGACCCCCTCACACTAACTCCATCACTGGCTGCCTAGCCCCTCACACTCAGTCAATCACTGACACTCTGACCCCCTCACACTCACTCCATCTCCGTCAACCTGACCCCCTCACACCCCCTCCATCACCGTCACACTGACCCCCTCACACTCACTTCATCATCGTCACCTTGACCCCCTCACACTCACCCTGTCACTGTCACCCTGACCCCCTCACACTAACTCGGTCACTGTTACCCTGACCCCCTCACACTCACTTTATCACCATCACCCTGACCCCCTCACACTCACTCATTCACCGTCACAATCACCACCTCACACTCGCTCCATCACGTTCTCCATGACACGCTCAAACTCATTCCTTCACCGTCATCCTGATGCCCTCACACTCACTCCACCACCATCACCCTGACCGGCTCACACTCTCTTCATCACTGTCATACTCATGCCATCCCACTTACTACATACACGTCACTCTGACCCCCTCACACTCGCTCCATCAACAATGCCCTGACCCCCTCACACTAACTCCATCACTGGCTGCCTAGCCCCTCACACTCAGTCAATCACTGACACTCTGACCCCCTCACACTCACTCCATCTCCGTCACCCTGACCTCCTCACACTCACTTCATCACAGTCACCCTGACCCCCTCACACTTACTCTGTCACCGTCACCCTGACCCCCTCACCCTAACTCGGTCACCGTCACCCTGACCCCCTCACACTCACTTTATCACCATCACCCTGACCCCCTCTCACTCACTCATTCACCGTCACATTCAACACCTCACACTGGCTCCACCAAGTTCTCCCTGACCCCCTCAAACTCACTCCTTCACCGTCATCATCACCGTCACACTCATTCCATCCCACTTACTCCATACACGTCACTCTGACCCCCTCACACTCGTTCCATCAACATTGCCCTGAACCCGTCACACTCACTCCATCACCGTCACCCTGACCCACTCACACTCACTCCATCACTGGCTCCCTAGCCCTCTCACACTCACTGAATCACTGACATCCTGACCCCCTCACACTCACTCCACCTCTGTCACCCTGACCTCCTCTCACTCACTCCACCACCTTCAAACTGATCCCCTCACATTCACTCCATCACAGTCGCCCTGACTCCATCGTATTTACCCCATCACCCTCACAATGACCCCCTCACACTCAGTTAATCCCCGTCACCGTGAACACCTCACATTCACTCCATCACCGTCACATTGATCACCTCACTCCATCACGATCACCCTGATCCCCTCACATTCACTCCATCCGCGACACCCTGACCCCCTCCCACTCACCACATCACCGTCACTCTGACCCCTTCACACTCACTCCTTTACCGTCACACTAACCCACCTCACACTCACTCCACCTCTGTCACCCTGAACCGCTCACATTCATACCATCACCATCACCCAGAACCACTCACACTCACTCCATCACCGTCACCCTGACCCACTCTCACTCACTCCATCACTGTCACACTGATCCCCTCACACACACCATCTCCGTCACCCTGACCCGCACACATTCACTCTATCCCCATCATCCTGATCCCTTCACAATGACTCCATCAACATCACACTGACCCACTCACACTCACTCCATCACTGTCACACTGACCTCTCACACTCACTCCATCAGCGTCACCCTAACCCCCCTCACTCACTCCATCACCCTCACACTGACCCCCTCGCACTCACTCCCACACTGTCAACCTGACCCCACCACAATCACTCCATCACCGTCACCCTGAACCCCTCACACTCACTCAGCACCGTCTCCCTGATCCCCTCACACTCACTTCATCATAGTCTCCCTGACCCCCTCTCACTCGCTCCATCACAGTCTCCCTGACCCCCTCAGACTCACTCCATCATCGTCAAACTGACCCCCACACACTCAATCCCTCACCGTCAACCTGAACCCCTCACACTCATCCAACACTGACACACTGACCCCCTCACACTCACTCCATCACCATCACATTGATCTCCTCACACTCACTCCATCACTGTCACCCTGGCCCACTCACACTCACTCTATCAACATCACCCTGACCCCCACACACTCACTCCATTACCGTCACATTGATCCCCTCAAACTCGCTAAATCACTGTCACCCTGCCTGCCTCACACTCACTCCATCACCCTCACCCTGACCTCCTCACACTCACTCCATCACCGTCACCCTGACCCTCTCACACTCGTTCCATCACCGTCTCCCTGATCCCCTCACACTCACTCCATCACCCCCACACTGACCCCCTCGCACTCACTCTCACACTGTCAACCTGACCCCCTCACCATCACTCCATCACCGTCACCCTGACCTCCTCACACTCACTCCACCACCGTCACCCCAACCCCCTCACACTCACTCCATAACAGTCTCCCTGACCCCCTCACCCTCACTCCATCAGCGTCACCCTGACCCCGTCACACTCACTGCATCACACTCATCGTGACCCCATCCCATTCACTCCATCACCATCACATTTACCCTCTAACACTCACTCCATAACCGTCAAATTGACACCCTCACACTCACTCCATCAGCGTCACCCTGACCCTCTCACACTCGTTCCATCACCGTCTACCTGACCCCCTCACACTCACTCCCACACTGTCAACCTGACCCGCTCACACTCACTCCATCAGCGACACCATGACCCTCTCACACTCGTTCCATCACGGTCTCCCTGACCCCCTCACACTCACTCCATCACCCTCGCAATGACCCTCTCACACTCACTCACACACTGTCAACCTGACCCCCTCACACTCACTCCATCACCAACACCCTGACCTCCTCACACTCACTCCATCACCATCACCCTAACCCCCTCACACTCACTCCATCACGGTCACCCTAACCCCCTCACTCTCACTCCATCACCATCTCCCTGACCCCCTCACACTCACTACATCACCGTCACGCTGACCCACTCACACTAACTCCATCACCGTCTCCCTGACCCTCTCACACTCACTCAACCACCTTCACACTGAGCCCCTCACACTCACTACATCACACTCATCCTGACCCCCTCCCATTCACTCCATCATCGTCACACTTACACCCCTCACACTCACTCCATAACCATCACATTGACTCCCTCGCAGTCAATCCATCACCGTCACGTCGACCCCCTCACACAAACTCCTTCACCGTCACCCTGACCCCCTCACACTGCCTCCGTCAGCGTCACCCTGACCCCCTCAAACTCACTCTATCACCCTCACACTGACCCCCCTCTCACTCACTCCCACACCATCAACCTGACCCCCCACACTCAATCCATCACCGTCACCCTTACCCCCTCACACTCATTCCTTTGCCACCACCCAGACCCCCTCACACTCACTCCATCACCCTCACACAGACCTCCTCACACTCACTCCATCACCGTCACTCTGACCCCCTCACTCTCATTCCATCACCGTCACCGTGACTCACTCACACTCACCAAATCTCTGTCTCCCTGACCCCCTCACACTCACTCCATCATCGACACCCTGACCTCCTCACACTCACTCCATCACCATCACCCTAACCCCCTCACACTCACTCCATCACGGTCACCCTAACCCCCTCACTCTCACTCCATCACCATCTCCCTGACCCCCTCACACTCACTACATCACCGTCACGCTGACCCACTCACACTAACTCCATCACCGTCTCCCTGACCCTCTCACACTCACTCAACCACCTTCACACTGAGCCCCTCACACTCACTACATCACACTCATCCTGACCCCCTCCCATTCACTCCATCATCGTCACACTTACACCCCTCACACTCACTCCATAACCATCACATTGACTCCCTCGCAATCAATCCATCACCGTCACGTCGACCCCCTCACACAAACTCCTTCACCGTCACCCTGACCCCCTCACACTGCCTCCGTCAGCGTCACCCTGACCCCCTCAAACTCACTCTATCACCCTCACACTGACCCCCCTCTCACTCACTCCCACACCATCAACCTGACCCCCCACACTCAATCCATCACCGTCACCCTTACCCCCTCACACTCATTCCTTTGCCACCACCCAGACCCCCTCACACTCACTCCATCACCCTCACACAGACCTCCTCACACTCACTCCATCACCGTCACTCTGACCCCCTCACTCTCATTCCATCACCGTCACCGTGACTCACTCACACTCACCAAATCTCTGTCTCCCTGACCCCCTCACACTCACTCCATCATCGACACCCTGACCCCCTCACACTCACTCCATCACCAAACCCTGATCACATCACACTCCCTCCATCACGGTCACCCTGACCCCCTCACACTCACTCCACCACCGTCGCCCTGGCCCCATCACACTCACTCGATAATTGTCTCACTTATCCCCTCACACTCACTCCTTCACCATCAGCCTGAACCACTCACACTCACTCCATCAGCGTCACCCTGACCCTCTCACATGCACTCCATCACCCTCACACTGACCCCCTCACACTCACTCCCTCACTGTCAACCTGACCCACTCACATCCCCTCCATCACCGTCACACTGACCCGCTCACACTCACTTCATCACCGTTACCCTGACCACCTCACACTCACTTTATCACCATCTCCCTGGCCCCCTCACACTCAGTCATTCATCGTCTCACTCACCACCTCACACACGCTCCATCACGTTCTGCATGACACTCTCAATCTCATTCCTTCACCGTCATCCTGATGCCCTCACACTCAATCCATCACCATCACCCTGACCCCCTCACACTCACTTCATCACCGTCACACTTACCCCCCTGGGACTCACTCCATATCCATCACATTGACACCCTCACAGTCAATCCATCAACAATGCCCTGATCCCCTCACACTAACTCCTTCACTGGCTCCCTAGCCCCTCACACTCACTCAATCACTGACACCCTGACCCCCTCACACTCACTCCATCTCCGTCAACCTGACCCCCTCACACTCACTTCATCACAGTCACCCTGACCCCCTCACACTCACTCTGTCACCGTCACCCTGACCCCCTCACACTAACTCGATCACCATCACCCTGACCCCCTCACACTCACTTTATCACCATCACCCTGAGCCCCTCTCACTCACTCATTCACCGTCACACTCACCACCTCACACTCGCTCCATCACGTTCTCCCTGACTCCCTCAAACTCACTCCTTCACCGTCATCCTGATATCCTCACACTCACTCCGCAACCATCACCCTGACCCCCTCACATTCACTTCATCACCGTCACACTCATTCCAACCCACTTACTCCATACACGTCACTCTGACCCCCTCACACTCGCTTCATCTACAATGCGCTGACCCCGTCACACTCACTTCATCACCATCACCCTGACCCACTCACACTCACTCCACCTCTGTCACCCTGACCTCCTCTCACTCACTCCATCACCTTCAAACTGATCCCCTCACATTCACTCCATCACAGTCTCCCTGACTCCACCGCATTTACCCCATCACCCTCACAATGACCCCCTCACACTCAGTTAATCCCCGTCACCGTGAACACCTCACACTCACTCCATCACCATCACATTGATCTCCTCACACTCACTCCATCACTGTCACCCTGGACCACTCACACTCACTCCATCACCATCACCCTGACCCCGACACACTCACTCCATCACCGTCACATTGATCCGCGCACACACGCTCCAACACTCACCCTGGCTGCCTCACACTCACTCCATCCCTGTCACACTTAGCCCCCTCACACTCACTCCATCACCGTCATACTGATCTCCTCACACTCACTCCATCAGCGTCACCCTGACCCTCTCACACTCACTCCATCACCTTCACACTGACCCCTTCACACTCACTACATCACACTCATCCTGACCCCCTCCCATTCACTCCATCACCGTCACACGTACCCCCCTGGGACTCACTCCATATCCATCACATTGACACCCTCACAGTCAATCCATCACCATCATGCCGACCCCCTCACTCACACTCCTTCACCGTCACCCTGACCCCCTCACACTGACTCCATCAGCGTCACCCTGACCCCCTCACACTCGCTCCATTACAGTCTCCCTGACCCCCTCAAACTCACTCAATCACCCTCACTCTGACCCCCTCTCACTCACTCTCATAACATCAACCTGACCCCCTCACACTCACTCTATCACCGTCAACCTGACACCCTCACACACACTCCATCACCATCACCCTGACCCCCTCACACTCACTCCAACTGCGTCACCCTGGCCACCTGACACTCACTCCATAACCGTCACGCTGACCCCCTCACACTCACTCCATCACCCTCACACTGACCCCCTCACACTCACTCCATCACTGTTACCCTGACCCCTCGCACTCACTCCATCACAATCATACAGACGCCCTCACACTCACTCCATCACGGTCACCCTGACCCCCTCACACTCACTCCATCACGGTCACCCTGACACCCTCACACTCACTCCATTACAATCATACAGACGCCCTCACACTCACTCCATCACCGTCAACCTGACACCCTCGCACTCACTCCATCACCGTCACCCTGACACCCTCACACTCACTCCATCACAATCACCCTGGCCCCCTCACTCTCATTCCATCACCCTCACCGTGACTCACTCACACTCAACAGATCTCTGTCGCCCTGACCTCCTCACACTCACTCCATCACCGTCACACTAACCCCCTCACACTCACTCCATCACCGTCACCTTGACCCCCTCACACTCACTCCGTCATCAACACTCTGAACCCCCCTCACAATCACTACGTCACTTAATGCCTTACACCACCCTCACCATCACGCTCACCCCCACACACTCCACCACCATCTCACACACACTGCCCCATACCACCCCCACCGTCACGCTCGCCAGCACACACTCCCTGCCCTGCACCACCCCTAGTTTTACGCTCACACTCACACATTTCACCCCATCTCACACACTGCTCCACACCAACCCCACCCTCACACTCACCCCCACACACCGCAACACCCACACACACACACTGCCACACACCACTCCCACTGTCACGCTCACCACCACACATTCCACCACCCTCATATAAACTGCCCCACACCACCCTCACCTCACTCTCACCCCCGCACACTCCACCACCCTCACACACACTGCCCCACATCACCCTCACCGTCACCCTCATCCCCACACACTCCACCACCCTCACACATACTGCCCCATACCACCCCCACCGTCACCCTCAGCCCCACACACTCCACCACCCTCACACATACTGCCCCACGCCACACCCACCACCACGCTCACCCCCACACATTCTACCACCCCCACACACACACAGCCCCAAACCTCTCCCAGTGTCACGCTCACACCTACACACTCCACCACCATCGCACACACTGCCCCACACCACCCTCACCGTCATGCTCACACCCACACACTCCACCACCATCACACACACTGCCCACACCACCACCACCATGACACTCACCCCCACACACTCCACCACCATCACACACACTGCTCCACACCACCCTCACCATCACGCTCACCCCCACACATTCCGCCACCATCTCACACACTGCCCCACACCACCCTCACCATCACCCTTAACCCCACACACTCCACCACCATCTCACACACTGCCCCACACCACCCTCACCATCACCCTTACCCCCACACACTCCACCACCATCACACACACTGCCCCACACCACCCTCACCATCACCCTTACCCCCACACACTCCACCACCCTCACACACCCTGCCCCACACCACCCCCACTGTCACGATCACCCCCACACACTCCACAACCCTCACACACACTGCCCCACACCACCCCCACCGTCACGCTCACACCCACACACTCCACCACCCTCACACACACTGTCCCACACCACCCCTACTGTCACGCTCACCCCCACACACTCCGCTACCGTCATGTTCACTCCCCTGCATAGTCGCACACCTTCACACACCCTCCACCACACATAACCCCACTGTCATGCTCACTCACCCTGCATAAAGCCACACCATCAGACTCACTCAAACACACTCTCCCTCACTGTATCACTCTCCCCCACATAGCCCCACCCTGATTCTCAGACCCGTGCACTCCCACCATCATGCTCACTCTCCCACACATTCCCTCACCATCACGCTCACTCCCTCACACACTCCCCCAGCATCACACTCGCACACCCACGCATTCTCCCACCATCACACTCCTCACGCACTTTAAACTGAGCTCCTGCCTGTGAATACTGACCCAGTTGATCCCCTCTAAATGGCCTTTAATAACCCCATCCCCATTCTATTCCCTGAGTAACAGACAGTATGTCCCACACAATGTGTTCTGTTTGTGATGTCCTGTTGTACCAGTCTCAGCCACAGCCTACAGTGCCACTCCACCTGTTACCTCCTAGTAACGGCTGGTGTTCTCACACCCACTATGTCCCCGAGCAATGGCGTTTGGCCCAAGCTCTATACTGTTGCCCTCGCAATGGCCTGATATGCCGTCCCAATCTCTGTTCCCTAACATCGGCCTGAAGATCGACAACCCTCTTCTGTTCCCCCAGCACCGCAGGATTCCAGGAAGACAGCAACATTGGGGGGTTATGATCGCAAGATGGAGAGAGAGTGGATGAAATTGGAGAAGGCAAGGACAGTGGAATTGAGTGTGTAAATGGGAAAAGGAGAGAAATAGCAGTGCAGGGTGAGAGTGGGAGGGATAAATGGAGGAAGAATGACAAAGGGAGCAAGGTGAATTCTGCTGAGAGCCAATTTGGAGTGGGAGACCCAGAAGGGAAAGTAAAGACAGAGGGAGTTATACCCAGCTCCTGAGCTCAGGGCGCGGTGCCCTCCCCTTCCCTGAGGACCAAGACTTGGGGCGGAGACTGTCTCTCTCCAGCTCAGCTTCTCCAACAAAAAGACACACAACAACATCGGTCACTCTGCTGCTCGGCACGTTTTAGTCAACATTTTTATCGGTTACAAATGGAAGTGATGGAGACAGTCAGTGGGATGGTGCCTTTTCTCACTGAGAAACATTGAAATATTTCCCTGTAACCCCCCACTTGCGATAAGGATGGACAAACCAGCGCTACCGTCAGTCTGTTAGGATAGTGACAGGCTGCTCCACCGCTGAAGCACTGAACTGAAATGGGAAAATCCCGGATAGATTGATTAATGAGGGAATTTGATGGATGGATGGATTTGGGTAAAGGGATATTTCAGCACATTCTTCAGCTGCTGCCTGAACTTAGTCTGGGTCACGGCATAAATCACGGTGTTTGTGCAGCAACTGAGGAGCTGCAGCATGAAGCCCAATTCCTGCACAAACCAATCGAGATACACAGAGTAATACCCAAAATCCCACATCCGGCTCCATATAGAAAAGAGCATGAACGTTGACCATAACAGGATGAAATTGGCCGAGATCACAAACAGTAAAATGATGGATTTTTTTCGGTTTCTCATTTCAGTGTCAGACTGAGCGTCCCCAGTGGTGTGAGCGCGGAGTCTCCTGCGGGCTCTGCTGATCACTAAAATGTGTCTGACGGTGAGAACATTGAGCAGCAGAATCAGGAGAAATGGGACACACGGGGTTAGAATGTGGTGGAGGAACTCGATTGTGACCCAGACACTGGACAATTGAACAGCGACTGTTACAGAACAAAACCAGGGACGGTTCAGCAGCCGATACCGAGCAGTGAGCATAAAATACCAGGAAATGTTCTTTAAACAGCTCAGCACAGTCACTGCTCCCAGAACCACAGCCGCCGTTTTCTCACTGCAATATTTACTTTTCAGCTTCTGGCAACAAATGGCCACAAACCGATCAAAGGTGAAAGTGACGGTGAACCAGACAGAGCAGTCAGTGGCTGCATGAAGCAGAACGGCGTGGATATTACACACTGGGACGGAGTCCTTCAGGAAATAAAACTCTTCCAAATAAACAATGGGAATGTGTCTCAGGATCAGGTCGAGGATAATGACCAGGAGATCCGCCGCTGCCATGGCCCCCAGGTAACGTCTGACACATGGAGACAATCCACAATCTTTATAAAGCAGGACGTAGATGGTCACTACGTTAACTGTGAGGAAGGAAAACAAACCCATTATCCATCAGCCTGCAGGCAAAGGGACCCGTGTGATCGGGGACCCAGTGAGATTTTCAAATGTGTCCCTGTATTCAGGGATTTATTAAATAATTGGAGCAGCAATGACAAATGGGAAGGTCGGAATTACTGACAAAAATGTGACATAAACTACAAGAAACCCTCCCTCCCCAAACACACAGAGACACACCCATGAGGACAGATGGTTTCTGTAACATTCCCGCACACTAGATCACTCGAGAGCAGACACAGGTCACTCCTTCCCAGTTCCTAATACGGAGGGTGGAAACTTGCTGTCCTAAAGGATTCTCTCCCAGTTTCCTGCAGACAAATGGAGTCTGGGAATTTCTGTATTTTGGTCTAAATTGTGGTCGATCTGTGTTATGAAGAAATGTAAACGCAGGGAAAACGTATTCACCCGTTTAACTGCCTGAGGGGCCTTCGGAACAGTGTCTCCTACTCCCTGGAACGGGATCTCTTCCCTCGGGAACTTATCATTTGTTCAATGCACTGACATCCGGCCGTTCACAAACAAACAATGTCAGGGACAGAACGTTCCGGGGAATGGCAGTTATAGAATGTTGGGGACAGAACGTTCCGGGGAATGGCAGTTATAGAATGTCGGGGACAGAACGTTCCAGAGAATGGCAGTTATAGAATGACAGGGACAGAACGTTCTGGGGAATGGCAGTTATAGAATGTTGGGGACAGAATGTTCCGGGGAACACCTTGACCTGTCTATTACCTTCCCCCCATCCACTCCCCCCTCCTCTTTGGCCTATCACCTCTCCACCACCTCCGTCTCCGTATCACATTCCCAGCTCCCTTCCCCTCAGCCCCAGCCCCAGCCCCAGGCCACTCCCATTTATTTCTCAGACCTCGGCTAACAAACCTCACTCCTGATGAAGGGTTTATGCCTGAAACGCTCATTTCCCTGCTCCTCGAATGCTGCCTGACCTGCTGTGCTTTTCCAGTACAGCCCTCCCAGTCAGGAAACAGTCCGACACCGTCATGCTCACAGGATCAGGCCTAATGGGTAATTTCGATTAGGTTACTTACAGTGTGGAAACAGGTTGAAACAGGCAGCCCAACAAGTCCACAGCGACCCGCTGAAGCGCAGCCCACCCAGACCCATTTACCTACATTTAGCCCTTCACCTAACACTATGGGCAATTTCCCATGGCCAATTCACCTAACTTGAACATTTTTGGACTGTGGGAGGAAACTGGAGCACCCGGTGGAAAGCCACGCAGAGAATTTGCAAACTCCACACACCCAGTGACCTGAGGCTGGAATTGAACCCGGGTCTCTGGCGTTGTGAGGCAGCAGTGCTAACCACTATTTCACCGTACCGCCCACATAATGTTTCATGAACCCCCATCACCATCCCTGGGTATATCCTGTCGCACCGGCATGAGAGACCCACCAACGGTGGGGAAACCCTGGGATAGTTAGGGAAGGAGTTACCCTGCAATTCCCCAACATTGATTCTAGAACCCAGGAAATCCCATCGAAACAGATCACACATGGTCAAGGAAATCGCCTGAGGATGGTTCTCTCCTGCACTCCCCCCACCCCCCCCCCACCCCTCCTCTCGGTGATATGAAACCAATCAGAAGAAGCACTGAGGGTGAGAAGGACATAGAGCATCCTCTGTGTGTGGGCCTTCAATGACCATCACCAGGAGTGTCCCCCGGGCCCCCCGCTGATTGAGCAGGGAGAGGCCTCACATACACAACAGCCAGACTGGGGGAAACATTCTCAACAAACTCCTTGTCCCAGAGGGATCTGTCCCTGACAGAATCTGTAGGAGCAACCAGCACACAGTCCTGGTGGAGGGCAATTCTCAGCCTCATATTTGAAATACTCAAGATTAGTGTGTTCCTGGAAAAGCACAGCAGGTCAGGCAGCACCCGAGGAGCTGGAAAATCACCGTTTAGGGCAGAAGACCTTCATCACGAATGAGGCTGAGAGCCTCCTGGATGGAGAGATAAATCAT
Organism: Hemiscyllium ocellatum; assembly: GCF_020745735.1. NCBI lineage: Eukaryota > Metazoa > Chordata > Chondrichthyes > Orectolobiformes > Hemiscylliidae > Hemiscyllium > Hemiscyllium ocellatum. The sequence continues at coordinate 3,476,612 of NC_083438.1, forward strand.
ATTAGGCTCACTGTTTAATGTGGCACTCCCTCCTGTGAAGTAGGACATACTTCTAAAGGACTGAGCACATGGAAGCTGGCCATCCATGAGGCACTGTGGGCGAGCAGCAGCTGCAGCATCAATGGCCTTCCCTCCATCATAAAGTCAGAAGTGGGCTGTTCATTAATGGTTTCAAAATATTCAGCACCATTCCCAACTGCACCGATACAGAGGCAGGCTATTCAGCCATTGGAGTCTGTTACTCAGCGATTGGAGCAGATCCTTTAATCTCTCATACTTGTTTCACAGGATTGGAAGGGAACATTCGGCATTTCAAAGCTGCTACACGGAATACGGGGAGCTGTGTAGACCACAGCAATGGATTGATCTATAAATCCAGAGTAGATATCTGTCCAGGACGGGGAGCTGCGAAGAATTCAGCAGTGCACCTATGTGTGAACCGGAAAGAAATATTCATTCAGTATGTGGAGCTGCACGGACTACACCAATGCATTATCTATGAAACTCAACCAGTTAGTCTGACCAGCACAGCGAGCTGTGCAGTGATCACCCGTGAATTAATCTGAATAAGAGGGGCAGTTACACTCCCAGCATGTAGGACTGTGTACCCCACCCCAGTGCATTGATCTGTACACCTAAAGCAGTTACCCTCCCAGCATGTAGGACTGTGTACACCACCCCAGTGCATTGATCTCTAAACAAGGAGCAGTTACCCTCCCAGCATGTAGGACTGTGTAAACCACCCCAGTGCATTGATCTGTAAACGAGGAGCAGTTACCCTCCCAGCATGTAGGGTTGTGTACCCCACCACAGTGCATTGATCTGTAACCCAGGAGCAGTTACACTCCCAGCATGTAGGACTGTATACACCACCAGAGTGCATTGATCTGTAAACCAGGAACAGTTCCCCTCCCAGCATGTAAGTCTGTGTACAACACTCCAGTGCATTGATCTGTAAACCAGGAACAGTTACCCTCCCAGCATGTAGGACTGTGTACACCACCCCAGTGCATTGATCTATAACCCAGGCGCAGTTACCCTCCCAGCATGTAGGACTGTGTACACCGTCCCAGTACATTGCTTAGTAACACTATGTTAGACCACTGCCCAGCGTGGGGAAATTTGCAGCCCTAGCTGGAAGGGACAGGATGTTCAGCTCTAATCCATTTGCAGCTCCATATCTCCACTGTGCCATGATAAGGGGGTGCTATGGGTGTGAACATCACTGCCAAAGAAAGATGGCGGGGGAATTAGTTTAAATATCACCGCATGGGAGAGGTTTAGGAAATAGACGGAGAGGGGGAGACAGAGAGACAGTGTCATGGAAGGATGTGTTCCCAGGTTTCAGAAAGCTGAAATGTAGACATTTCGATGGCATCCTGTAACACGAGCCTGTCTTCCCAGGAAAAATGGGAAAAAGGGGTATTGGTGTGAGGTCAGATGATGGAGAGTTTTGGATGAGCATTTGTGCCACAGCTTTGTAAATGGGAGTAGTATCAACAGAATCTATGACTCACTGGGCTGATTCGAACAATAATTTGCCTCAGTGCCATTTTCATTGAGTGTGACAGAGAGATTATCTGTACGAGGCCAAGCTAGATTCCTGGTGCTATATTATCAAACTCAACTCATTGACTACCCACACACACATCCCCTTCCCGCTCCACATGGTGTCCCTCTCATTCAATACCAGCCTGATTCTCCCACCCATCATGGCTGGAGGGACTCACAGTCGCCCGGGTGCCCTTTGATATTCAATGACCCCTGGCAATGGTGCCATTTTTGAAAGGCCAATAGGCACACAGTTGAGCTTTCTCAGCTTGGAGCTGCCCTGCACAGTTTACCCCGAGCATGGAAGATAAGGGGCAATTACACCACAGTCTGTCGACAGGGGTACGGAGGTCCTTGTAAATGGGCTAGTACAGAGGGGGACCATTCCCTTCCCAGAGGGAGCCACAACAGACCCACTGAGCATGGTCTAAGCTCCCTACCCAGCTCAGTGTAGTGTCTGCGGTCTGAAGAAATGTCCAGCAATATAGGACAAGCATCAATAATCTTCACCGCTCTGTCAGGATAAGGGTCAGTGTATTCTCTCTGCTCCCTCACACTCAGGGTATATCTGTTATAGCACCTACCCCCGAACAAAGCTCCTGTTCATATACACGCAGCGCTCTCTGTTCCTGCAGCCTCTTTATAAAGGCACAGCCTGTTTTAAACTGTCTTTCTTTGTCTTTCATACCAAAGTGCATCACCTCACACTGCTCTGCATTGATTCCCGTCTGCCAGCGTGTCACTGTCCTGTTAGTGTTCCACACTGTCCTCCATAGACATTACAATTCTTGCAGGTTTGGTACCATTTACAAACATTAAGATTGTCATAGTGTCACAGTCCCCATGAAACAACTGAAATCCTGCCCCACACACACGAGTATGAGCAAGTGAAATACTGATATATTCCCGTGGACAGAGTCGAATAATGACATACTGTCAATGGAGCAACAAAAATCCTGACACATACGAGACAGAGTAGATGAAAGTTTGACAAACCGCAGAGCAAGAGAAATCCGGATAGGTTCCACTTATCGATATTCATCAGGGTATAATGGGATGAAGTTGATAATATGTACTGTACCTTTAAGTGAGAGTGAATGCTGCTCTGAACTGAGAGCTTACAAGTACCTGTGATATGAGAGGATGGCAGACCCAGAAACAGTATATTTCTCTCGAGCTAGAGTCGGGTTATAACAGTTAAGAGATTGAGGGTCTTTCAGTTCACTTTCAGTGTTAAAAAATACATTGTCATTTTTATTTAAACAGCGGATTTTGGGAGTTCTCTGCCACTCATATTTTAACCGTTTAAGACACGAATTGAGCATTTATTTATGTTTAGTTTAAATTACCAGATGATATCTATGCCGTGTCCTAACAATTGCTGTGTGTGTATCTGTGTGTCTCTGTGTGGGACAGGACTGGCTGTCTCTGTCGTGCTTAAAGTGATGCAATTCCTCCCTCTACTGGCTTCCACACGCCAATGCAAAGGCATTGGCAGAGGAAGAAAACCAACAGGGATTCATTCAGAGAGGGAGAGGGCAGCTGCTCACAGCACTGTCCAGACTGATGTCTTATCCATGTACTGATCTAAATATCCTTCAAACGTTGTTACTGTCCCGGTTTTCGCCACTTGCTCTGCAAGTTCATTCCAAACACAAGCCAGCTTCTGTCTAAAATAAATACCTTTCCTGACTTTTGTAAATCTTTTTTCCTTGCACCTTAAAATATCACTGTTTTGAATCCCCAACTCTATGGAAAATACATCAGCCCTTCAGCTTAACTGTACCCCTCGTTATTTTAGAGACCTCTGCAAAGTTCTCCCTCCATCTCATACTCTCCAGTGAAAAATTTCCCAGCCTATTCAGACTCCCCTTGTCGCTCAATCCCTCCATTTCCAGCAACATCCATGTTAAACTCTTCTCAGCCCTCTCCAGCTTAATAATATCAAGGTCAATAATATCAAAGTGAATAGTCAATGTATTTTATAAGGGTAGTGGAGACCAAAACTAGAGGACATAGTTGTAAGGTAAGAGGGGAAATATTTAAAAGTGACCTAAGGGGCAGCTTTTTCACCCAGAGGGTGGTGTGCCTATGGAATGAGCGGGCAGGATGTCCAGACTGCACACAGTATTCCAGGAGAGGTCTCACCAATGTCCTGTACAACCTCAACGTAACGTCCCAATTCCGATACTCAACGGTCTGACCATTGAAGACAAGTATGCAAAACACCTTCTTAACCACATTATTTATATGAGATGCAATTTTTAAAGATTTATACCTGATGGCCGAGGTCTCTGTTCTACAACACTGCCAAAGGCCCTATGTTTAATTGTATAAGTCCTACTCTTGTTTGATTTACCAAATCTAATGCCTCACGTTCATCCAAACTAAAATCCATCTGCTACGTCTCGGCTAGTGAGTGATATTACCACCTCCTCACCTTTCCCGTTTAATTTGAAAATGCCCTCCCCTCTCCAGGAGGCCTGCACACTCCGACCTTGATTTTCAAAACGGCTCTGAGCTTGGTTTGCCTTGTGTGGTTAGAGGGAGGAGGGACGGATTGCAGACACAGTCAGTGGGGAGGAGAGGCTGGGCAGTAATCAGCGGCGTGGTATCATTTCATGCTTTTAGGCAGAGGGCAGACACACGTGAGAGTTGGGTTGTACTGCTCGTTATTTTGGGACCAGAAATTGTGGTCTTTCTCCGCGTCTGGTGTTCAATAATAAATATCTACTTGAGACCCTTCATTGGGCAGAGTATGCCAGCAGGATTTATTTCCCTAATATTGTAGACTACAGATAATAGCGATTAAAGATGTTCATAGATAATTTCGATCTTGCACTTGTTCAACAAAACAAAATGTTTTGTGTAATTCAGTAACGGTAACCTGATTATAATAAATCCACACCGAGCTGAACGCTGCCCCTTAAAAAGTGACCCAAAATCTGGTTATAGTAATGTAGTGGGCAGTGTCCCTGCCTCTGAGTCATGGCTCTGGGTTTGATTCCAATTCCTGAAGTTGTTTGGTAGTGTTCCTAGCTGTGGACCAGAATGTGTGGATTCAAGTCTTGCCTGTTGCAGATTTATGTTACAGCATGTCATAGCAGGCTGATGAACAAACACACAGGAGAATAATGTTACTAACTTTATGGGTATTGCTGAGTGATGCTTGTGTCCCTACCTCCGGGCACAAAGGTCTAGGTGTAAATCCCACAGAAGTGTCTCCTAATGTATCTGAACAAACTGATTAAACTGGTTTTAGAATTGTGACTTGATGGAGAAAGAACAGGTGTCGGTGTTGAATTTCAGCATTTAGGCCCGGGGTTATTGAAAGTACAGCCATTCGTGTTGATTGAAGTCACATTTCGCAGCAGTAAATGTTTATAAAATCAGAACGGCCATGGATAGTGTTTGTAGTCAAGGTTTTTCTCCAGGTTAGGGGCGTCCAAAACTAGAGGACATTGGTGGAAGGTGAGAGGGGAAAGATTTTGAAGAGACCTAAGGGGCACCTTTTCTGGCAGGTGGAGGCGGGTACAACTACATCATGTAAAAGGCATCTGGATGCAGACAGACCTGCCGAACTTTTCCAGCAATTTCTGTATTTGTTAAAACAAAACATTTATTTTAACACCGGTATCTATGTTAACTGTTTGGATACAGAATTGGCTGGCCAACAGAAGACAGCGAGTGGTAGTGGAAGGAAAATATTCTGCCTGGAAATCTGTGGTGAGTGGTGTTCCACACGGCTCTGTCCTTGGCCTCTACTGTTTATAATTTTTTTAATGACTTGGATGAGGGGATTGAAGAATGAATCCGCAAGTTTGCAGATGACACAAAAGTTTGGAGGTGTCGTTGACAGTATAAAGGGCTGTTGTAAGCTGCAGCGGGACATTGACAGGATGCAGAGATGGGCTGAGAGGTGGCAGATTGAGTTCAACCTGGATAAATGCAAGGTGATGCATTTTGGAAGATCTAATTTGAAAGCTGAGTCCAGGATTAAGGATAGGATTCTTGGCAGTGTGAAGGAACAGAGAGATCTTGGTGTGCAGGTACATAGGTCCCTTAAAATGGCCACCCAAAGTGGACAGGGTTGTTAAGAAAGCATCTTGTGTTTTAGCTTTCATGAACAGGGAGATTGAGTTTAAGAGTCGTGAGATCTTGTTGCAGCTCTATAAAACTTCGGTTAGACCACACTTGGAATACTGTGTCCAGTTCTGGTTACCCTATTAGAAGAAAGATGTAGAACATAGAACATAGAACATAGAAGGATACAGCGCAGTACAGGCCCTTCGGCTCTCGATGTTGCGCCGACCGAATCCAACCTAACCTATACTAGCCCAATAACTTCCAAATGCCTATCCAATGCCCGCTTAAATGACCATAAAGAAGGAGAGTTCACCACTGATACGGGCAGGGCATTCCATGAACTCACAACCCGCTGTGTGAAGAATCTACCCCTAACATCTGTCCTATACCTACCACCCCTTAATTTAAAGCTATGTCCCCTAGTAACACCTGACTCCATTAGCGGTAAAAGGTTCTTAGTATCTACCCTATCTAAACCCCTAATCATCTTATACACTTCTATCAGATCTCCCCTAAACCTTCTCTTCTCCAATGAGAACAGCCCCAAGTGCCTCAGCCTTTCCTCATAAGATTTTCCTACCATTCCAGGCAACATCCTGGTAAACCTCCTCTGCACTCGTTCTAAAGCTTCCACATCCTTCCTATAGCATGGCGACCAAAACTGCACACAATACTCCAGATGAGGCCGCACCAGAGTCTTATACAACTGCAACATGACCTCAGGACTCCGGAACACAATTCATCTGCCAATAAAGCCCAGTACACCATATGCCTTCCTCACAGCACTATTTACCTGGGTGGCAACTTTCAGAGATCTGTGTACATGGACACCAAGATCCCTCTGCTCATCCACACTACCAAGTAGCCTACCATTAGCCCAGTAATCCATCATCTTGTTATTCCTACCAAAGTGAACGACTTCGCACTTAGCTACATTGAATTCCATTTGCCACATTTCCGCCCAGCTCTGCAACTTATCTATATCCCGCTGTAACCTACCACTTCCTTCCTCACTATCCACAACTCCACCGACTTTTGTGTCATCCGCAAACTTGCTTACCCAGCTTTCAAGTCCTTCCTCTAGATCATTTATAAAGATAACAAAAAGCAATGGTCCCAAAACAGATCCTTGTGGTACACCGCTAGTAACTGCGCTCCAAGATGAACATAATCCATCAACTACTACCCTCTGTCTCCTTCCAGCCAGCCAATTCCTAATCCAAACCTCTAATGTATCCTCAATGCCATACCTCCGTAGTTTTAGCATTAGCCTACCATGGGGAACCTTATCGAACGCCTTACTAAAATCCATATACACAACATCTACTGCTTTACCCTCGTCCACTTCCTTAGTCACCTTCTCAAAGAACTCAATAAGGTTTGTGAGGCACGACCTGCCCTTCACAAAACCATGCTGGCTATCCCTGATCACGTTATTCCTACCCAGATGTTAATAAATCTTATCCCTTACCATTCTCTCTAAGACTTTGCCCACCACTGAAGTCAGACTCACTGGCCTATAGTTACTAGGGCTATCCCTACTCCCTTTCTTGAACAATGGGACCACATTCGCTATCCCCCAGTCCTCTGGTACTATTCCCGTTGACAATGACGACATAAAAATCCAGGCCAATGGCTCTGCTATCTCCTCCCTAGCTTCCCATAGGATCCTGGGGTAAATGCCATCAGGCCCAGGAGACTTATCTACATTCATCCTTTCCAATATTCCCAAAACCTCTTCCCTGCATATTTCCAGGGCATCCATTCTAATTATTTGTGATTCCATATTCACATCAGCAACAGTGTCCTGTTCCTGAGTGAATACTGATGAAAAGTACTGATTTAATGTCTCTCCAATCTCCTCCGCCTCCACACACAACTTCCCACTACTATCCTTGACTGGACCGAAACCTACCCTAGTCATCCTTTTATTCTTGACATACCTATAGAAAGCCTTTGGGTTTTCCCTAATCCTACCAGCTAAAGACTTTTCATGTCCCCTTCTCGCTTCTCTTAGCTCCCTCTTTAGCTCCTTCCTGGCTACCTTATAACTCTCAATCGCCCCTACTGAACCTTCACGCCTCATCTTTACATATGCCGCCTTCTTCCCTTTCACAAGGGACTCCAATTCCTTACTAAACCACGGCTGCCTCACCTGTGGATGCTTTTGACCGGGTTCAGAGGAGGTTTACCAGGATGCTCCCTGGACTGGAGGGCTTATCTTATGAAGAGAGGTTGACTGATCTGGGACTTTTTTCTTTGGAGAAAAGGAGGAGGCGAGGGGACCTAATTGAGGTATACAAGATAATGAGAGGCATAGATAGAGTTGATAGCCAGAGACGATTTCCCAGGGCAGAAATGGCTAACACGAGGGGTCTAGGTAAGCTGTTTGGAGGAAAGTATAGAGGGGATGTCAGAGGCGGGTTCTTTACACAGAGTGTTGTGAGAGCATGGAATGCGTTGCCAGCAGCAGTTGTGGAAGCTAGGTCATTGGAGACATTTAAGAGACTGCTGGATATGCATATGGTCACAGAAATTTAAGTGTGCATACATGAGGATCAGTAGTCGGCACAACATCGTGGGCTGAAGGGCCCGTTTTGTGCTGTACAGTTCTATGTTCTATGTATTCTGAATACGTTAAACATTTTATTTTTTTACTGATGCAGGGACATATAAACATATCTTCAAATCGACTGAGACCATTTTCTGCTTCAGGGCACGGCTCTGTGTATGGCAGCAATGATGCACCTACCTGGAGCAGAGAGTGTGATGGAGACATAGTTTGGACAATGTACAAGGAGACCTCACATGATACAGTTTGGGAGAGAATTACATTATTGTGTGAATCAACTCAGAGAGGGAGAAAATGTCATCTGCCTGAGAAGAAACGGCCTATTGCAGTCTCTCTCCTTCATTATTCCTCATCACAGTAACGTGTACGAGCTAAAACAAAACTCTACTGTTATTGTTACCATTCGTATTTTTATCGAATCCCTGCAGTGTGGAAACAAGCCCTTCAGCCGAACAAGTCCATATTAACTCTCCAAAGAGTAACCTTCCCATGCCCTTACAGTTACCACTGACTAGTGCACCTAAAGTAGAAACCGCTGAACACTATGGACTATTTGACCAATCCACTTGAATTATACAGCTTTGGGCTGTGGGACGAAACGGGAGCACCCATCAGAAGGTCCCGTAGACAAGGGGAGAAAATGCAAAGTCCACGCAGATAGTCGCTGGAGGCTGGAATTGAACTCATGTCCCTGATGCTGTGAGACAACAGTGCGAATTACTGAGCCACTGTGCTAACCTGGAACCTCCTGCCTGCCAATGCAAAGGGAATTCAGCCAAATCCAACTCTCCCAGGATGAAATCCCATTGCTAGCAGCTGTGTGAGTAGAATATCTTCAGAAGCAGAATAACATTTTGGACAATCTCACAATCTTTTCTTTTGTCGTGAGTTCCAATAATATTTGGACAAAGTTTTTTCAATGTGAAATTGCAGAGATTTTGTTGATTTTGTGTGTGTGTGTGTGTGTGTGTGTGTCAGTGTTTTTAGAAAGGGAAATATCGATTCTTTATTTGCAATGCCCAAACAGTTTGCCATTCAGCATTCCATCATAGTTGGAGTAACATTGCTCTGGATCATAAACGTGCTATTTGAGCAGATTAAAGAAACTAGCCTGATTGTTCCTAAAACTGACCTTGACCCAGTCTGAGACTGATATCATCTGCCATCTCACCGACCTGGTTACATTTAACATTTGTTGTGAACAGTGGAGGGGTGGGACTAGCAAAGGAAACAGTGATCCAAGAAGCTGGGGAACTATAGACCGATGAGCCTGATGTCAGTGATGGGTAAGTTATTGGAGGTGATTCTGAGGGATAGCATTGACATACATTTGGGAAGGCAAGGGCTGATCAGGGTAGTCAACGTGGCTTTCTGCATGGGAAATCATATCTCATTAATTTGGTTGAGTTTTATGAAGAGGTGACAAAGAAGATTGATGAAGGCAGTTGGGTAGACATTGTCAATATGGACCTCAACAAGGTGTTCATAACATTCTGATTGGTAGTCAGATTAGTAAGGTTCGGTCACATGGGATACAGAAGAAGCTCGTCACAATTGGCTTGAAGGAAGAGGGGTATTTTTCAGACTGGAGGATTGTGAGCAGCAGTGTGCTGTAAGAATCAGGACTGAGTTCACTGCATTTTATCATTTATGTAAAGGATTTAGATGTGGATATTGGGGCCATAGTTAGTAAGTTTACAGATGACATCAGAAAGGTGGTGTAGTACATTTTCTCAGAGTACAACAAGATCACAAATAGATGGGACAAAGTGGCAAGGAGTGACAGATAAAGTTTAATTTAGATAAAGACGAGGTTTTGTATTTTGTGAACGCAAATCAGGGCAGACATTATACACTTAATGGTAAAGGCCTGGTGAGTTTTGTGAAACAAACGGACATAGGGCTGCAGGTACATTGTTCCTTGAAAGTGGAGTCAAATGCAGATAGTGCGTTACAGAATACATTTTACAAATTTGCCTTAATCAGTCAGAGCATTGGGTATAGAAGTTGTGGTGGCATGTTGCATCTGTAAAGGATCTTGGGGAAGCTACTTTAAGAATACTGCATACGAATCGGTTGTCAGCCAAAAGGATTTCATGGATGTCCCTGGACTGGAGGTTTGAGCTTTCGGTAGAGGTTGATTAGTTTGAGGTGTTTCCCGCTGGAGTGTCAGAGGCTGAAGGGTGACATTATAGAGCTTTATAAAATCATCAGGGGCATGGATATTCTGAACAGCCACGCTCTGCTCCCCAGGGTAGGGGAGCCCAGAACAAAAGAGCATAGGTTGAAGGGGAGAGGGGGAATGATTTAGAAAGGACCTGAAGATAAATATTTCACACACAGAGTGGTGTGTGTACAGAAAGTGCTGTCAGAGGAAGTGGTGAAGGCGGTTACAATCGCACATTTAAAAAAAGTATCTGAAGGAGGAGGGATATTGGCCAAATGCTGGCAAATGGGACTGGATCAGATTTGATATCTGATCGGAGTGAACAGATTGGACTAACGGATCTGTTTCCGTTCTGCATGATTCTCTGATTCTATATGAGGGATGAAGAAAAATTCTGAAAGTACCTTTCAAATCAGAATCCTCTTCACTGGAAGTTTATCGTGTCTCTATGTTCACATTGATTGAAAGTTGCGTTAGTGAAATATTTGACAGATAACTGAGTCATGGATAATGGAACACAGATAGGAAAGTGAGGCTGAGACCACAACCTGATCAGCCACAATCTTAGGGCCTGGTGGAGAAGGCTCAACGTATTCTAATGACGCACTCCTGTCCCTCAATCCCATGTTCCGGTGTTTCATTCAGCCCATTAAACCTTTTAGGCAGGAGCATTTAGAAGCTACTTACTTCTATAACCTCGTGCACAGAAACAGAGGAGATCATTCGGCCCTTCAAGACTGTCCCACATGCTTTGAGGTGATTTGAGAAATGTAATTGTAAAACCCAGGCTGGGTATGAAAGAGGCCCCTCATCTCTCCTTACAGAGCTCCCCCTCTCTGAAACTTGTGCATATTTGTTGGTCATGTTGTAGACCCAAATTCACAATGAATACAGCCCTCATACCTCACCCAGCGATGGCTCACAAAATCCTCTGATCTCACTGACTGCAACATTCAATACCAAATCATTCAGGAAAGTAACACCCACTAACTTTCCAATAACAGAATATGAGAACATCATACACAGGGGCACGTCGTTCACTCCTCAAACCTGCCTTGCCCTTCACTAAGATCATGACTGATCTACTCTCGGTCTCAAATCCTCTTTTATACCCAATTCTTCATCGCCCTCACCTCTCTGACAGGTCAATATCCATCTCCCTCCTCTTCAAATACTTTCAGTCATTTGGCTCCCCGAACACTCTTGAGAAGAGAATTCCTGACATTCAATGCCACCTGTTTGAAAAAAAAATCACTTGCTGCTCCTATGTCATGGCCTATTGATATGAACAAAAGAGGTTGACTCAAGGGTTCAGGTAAAAATGACTGGCCCTGATATCAAGGCTTCTGTTGACTGTTATTGACATCAAGGAGCTTAACAAATCTGAACCTAATGAGAATCCGAGAAAAATCTCTAGTGTTTGGCGTCAAACATGGCACAAAGGAAGATGTTCATCATCTCAGTCCTGGCTCACCTCTGTGGGAGATCCTCAGGGTAGCTTGCTCTTCACAAACATCTTCAGCTGCTGCATCAATGTCTCCCCACCCTCACCCTGCCCACCATAAGATCAGAAATGGGGATGGTCCCTGAGGATTCTACAATGTTCAGAATAATTTGACGCCCCTGTCAGCTCCTGAACCAGTCTGTGTCCATGTGTAGCAAGACATGGACTCCATCGAGGCTTGTGCTTTTAAAGAGTCAGTATCTTTCATATAAAGGACTGTCTGACACTGCACATTGCCACAGTAAAATAAGAGTTCATTCCACACCTCACACTGGTTTCACAGGAATATGAGGAAGTCATTCAGCCCATTGACACTATTGGAAAAGAACAGAGACAGCCCATTCAGTGCCTCCAACATATTAAGCAGGAAGAGAAGGAGTCTAGTGTGATGGGCCACACCAGAGCCCCTCGACAATATTTCAAAGCGGTAGCCTAGACTCTAATGTTTTCTTTTTTCAAAGAAAATGTAAAGTGTCTGTTCCAGATGCAATGTGAGTGGTCAAACAACTCGGTGTGAAGCATAACACCATTTACTTAAACACGATAGATGAAATAAAATCAAAGAAGAATTTAGAATAACGTAAATATATTGGACGAGTTAACAGAATAATAGATCTAGGATCTAATACTAATGAAGTGTTTCAATACTGGAAAATCACATGAACACAGCCCTTGGAAAAAAGGAATATTCAGACACTGAATGACACAAATATTTCTCCAATTCAGGATTTAAAAACAGCACCAGGAGAAAATTCATAGCGAGTAGCTGTCAGGAGAGATTCACTAAAGTTTTCAACTCGGTGGAGACCCCAATAATTTCTGATTTTACTGAGAAACCAAAACCCAGGAATCCTAGTCTGTGAGAGCTGACCATACCCATTCCATCTGCATTTAAATAAACCTAAGGCCTCACCAGTTGTTTCCTCAAGTGGTCTTAACTAGCCAGCTTGGTAACGGTCATTCAATCTCTCTCATAAAAGAAACCAGCACAAAATAACCTCTTAAAGCTACAGCATCATCACACTAGTCAGCCCATCGCGCTGTCATATAGGAACCAGGGGTAACCCAGTCAGACCCTTGGCCCTGCCCAATTGGACGAGGAAGAAGCCAGTCAGTCCCTTGAGTCACTTATACAGGAACAGTAGGAGGCCATTCCCACCTCAATGCACTTACACGGGGGCAGAATGAGGTAATTGATGCTGATTCCTGATGAATGGCTTATGCTCGAAAAGTCGGTTCTTCTGCTGTGCTTTTCCAGCAACCCACGGTCTACTCTGATCTTCAGCATCAACTGTCCTCGGTGTCTCCTAACTGATGCTCTAACATGATGAAGAAGTGGAGCAGAGGCTGCACAGACAGGCTGCTCCACGTTGTTCCCCGTAGCTCCGTCTGTCATGATACACAAGTGGGACTTTAAAGTGGTTTTCTCGCGGTGAGGAGGGAAGCCATATGTCTTGTGTGAAGTCACAAGAAGGCACCTTCCTCTCCGAGAAGCCAACCTGGTGTTCTGTATGTAAGGTGGAGGTGTGTGGGAATGGCTACCTTTTTCAGATGGAAGGTATTGTGGCTGCTGTTGGGGGATTGTGAGCAACCTGACGTTCAGTACGGGTTCACACGCCAACTGCACAATAACGTGGGGAGAGTTAATTAAGGCATATAAACTATTAGGAAAGTCACGTTAGACTGATGAATGGACTCTCTAAGTTCAAATAATGCTGATCTTGTTCATGTTGATCTTGTCTCGTACACGTCCCGTTCAGTGTAACCTGTAATGCCTTACTCTGTACAAGTCTATTTCCACCCTATGATCTGCCTGGCCATGCTTACTATGACCTGCCTCCACTGCTCATAAATAAAGTGTTTCCCTGTACTGAGGTACACGTGACAATAAATCAAACCAACGAATCCTTGGTAAAGTATGAATTTCTGACCCTGTCAATGTCTCCTTTGGAAGTAAGTGATCACTGCCACTCCTCGTGTTTAACGTCACTGTTTCTTCTTCTCTCAAAACTCTAATGATTAAACACTCAGCTTCTTCTCTCTATCTCGTGATACAATTATCGGTGTCTGTGGTAAGGAGATCATTCCTTCCAAAGGAGATCAACTCTGTAGTGAGTGCCCCAAATGCTCTCTTAGCAAGGCTCTACAACAGCCGGAAGATGGCTTTACTTATGTACTCGAATTATCTTACAGTGAAGGACAGCATACCATTATCTACACCCATTACTTACTCATGGTTTGATTTGGAGCAGTCAGCATAGACTTGTGAGTGGGAGATCATGCTTCCCAAATTTGTTAGAGTTCTTTGATAAAGTGACCAAGAAGATTGACGAGTACAGAGCGGCAGGCATAGTCTCTATGGATTTCAGTAAGGCCTTTGATAAGGTTCCACATGGCAGGCTTCTCTGGAAGATTACACCACATGGAATGCTGGGGGAACTGGCCGATTGGAAACACAGTGGGGTTGATGGTAGGAAGCAGAGAGTTAAGCGGAAGGGTGCTTGTTAGACTTGAGCATGGGTCCATTGCTGTTTGTCATCTATGATTTGATTGAGAATGTACAAGGCATGATTAGTAAGTTTGCAGATGACACTAAAATAAGTGGGAGCGTGATCAGTAAGGAAGTTTATCAGCAGGACCTTAAGCAGGTGGTGAAGTGGGCCGAGAAATGGCAAATGGAATTTAATATAGAAGTGTGAGGTCTTGCATTTTGGAAACTCAAATCAAGGTAGGAGTTTCATGGTGAATGGGAAAGCCTTAAGGTTTGCAGTGGGCAGAGAGACCTTGGCGTCCAGGTGCATGGTTCCCTGACAGTGAAGTCACAGGTAGACAGGGCAGTGAATAAGGCTTTTGGCACACTGGCCTTCGTCAATCAAGGCATTGAGTATAGAAGTTGGGGATTTATGTTGCAGTTACATAGGACTTTGGTAAGGCCGCACTTGGAGTATTGTGTTCAGCTTTATCACCTTGTTATAGGGAGGATGTTATTAAATTAGAAAGAATGCAGAAGAAATTTACAAGGACGTTGCCAGGACACAATGGTCGTAGTTATAAGAAGAGGATAGAGAAGTTAGGACCTTTTCTTTAGCATGTAGGAGACTGAGGGGGGACCTTACAGAGCTGTATAAGATCGTGAGGGTTATGGATAGGGTTAACGCTCTCATTCGTTTTCCAAGATGTAGAGAATCGAGGACTAGAGGGGATCAGTTTAGGGTTAGAGGGGAAGGAATAAAATGGAACCTGAGGGTCATTCTTTACACAGAGGGCTGGTACGCTGATGAGCTACTCGCAGAGGGAGATAAATTAACAACATTTCAAACGCATTTGAATAAATATGTGAACAGGAAAAGACTTGAAGGATATGGGCCAACTGTAGGGAAATGGGATGGCATGGATGGACATTTACAAAGTGGAGTGGAACCAAACATGCAGAAAAGCTCACCTCACCCCATAATCTGTAAATATTTGGATGACACAGGTTTCCTACATTCCACTATCTAAACAAAAATAACAAGTTAGATTCTTTACTTTAATAGTGATCACTAAACAGCAACTATTCACAAATACAAGCCGTTCTTTTCTTAACTTCTTACTATCTGACTCCAACTCTGTAAAAATATGCTGTTCCAACAACCCACATATTAAACATTAAAATCTCAAGACCACACATTCTCTATCTTCCCCGCTGTGTTAACCCTTTCAGTTGTTGATCTCTCTGGGTCATGTTTTGTTTACTGCAAGTAGGTTTGAAATGAATATGTATATTTAAGAGAGAGTGTTTGAGATGGCCAGTTAGGACTCCTGCTCGACAGCAGTTACTCTGCTGTTGGATGGCAGTGGCTCTCTCTCTCTCATGTTCAAAATGCTGGGTTTATATATTCCCCATGATACAATAATTCTCATAATTTGATTGCTTTCCAGGTGTTCAAACAATAATATTCAAATTCCGTTGGCTTCTGGTATCCTGAGCGTCATTTAAACTCCTTGATTGCATTTGAATGGCTGTCAAAACAGCAACCAAAACTCAGGTATCCATTTCCCAGTTAATTGTTACATTTGTAACAGTCTGACCTTTAGCTGGTATCTGTGTCTGTCTTTCTATTCAGCAAAACCCGCTCTGTCTGAAAGTGACCAGACATGCTTCCGGCTTCATAACACCTACCCCCTTCCGAAAAAAACATGATCCATCAGGATGAAAAGATGGCTTCATTTCTTTTCCTCTAATTCCTAATCTAAATTTTATGAAATACTAAAGTATTAATCTCAGTTATACCATTCATATTAATTCTGCCCACACATATAACACTGGAATAAATCAAATTTTAACTACACTTCTTCCTTTACATTCATAACAACACATCTGCTATAACATGTTTACGACCCACGGCGTACTCATTTTGTAATTTTAACGTCAGTAGACATAAGACCCCAATGAAATAGGCTCATATTTTGGTCTTTAAATGTCCCCAAAAATGCGAGAGGATTGTTGTTATTGTCCACAACTGTCACTGACAATTTGTTTGTCATCTAAACATTAAATTACTGTCAGGCTAGTATGAAACTCAATCATTCTTGTTCAATAACGGGGATGTTGCATTTATTTCTGGTGGATATTCAGCTTTTTCGACAAGTAGCCAATTGGCCATTCAATTCCATCATCATATTTCTGTATCAATACATCTCCGATCCCTATATCCTTCACGTCAGACACAATTTTCAAAGGGTTTCAAAATATTTGGTGCAGATAAAACTGGTGCAGTGACTAAGCCTGCTGCAAAATCTTTAAATGCCTCCTGGCATTTTTCTGTCCACCACAATTCTGTGTTCTTCTTTAATAAATCCAGCAGTGGTGCTAATACGCTGCTGAAGTTTGCAACAAACTTCCGGTTGAATCCACTCAGTTCCAAAAATCGAAGCACCTCTTTCTTCGAGGATGGTCGGGGAAATTCCTTAAAGCCCTTCGGCAGAGAACATAATCTCTGCCTTCGCAATTTCTGTTTTCTTTAAGTTTATTACCAAGTTTGCTTCTTGTAATCGTTCAACATGCTCAGCCAACTGTAACATGTGACCTTTCAATCACTTACTAAAGATCACTACATCGTACAGATAACCTGCACAATTTGTTCGTCTGGCCACAACTCTGTTCCTGAGTCTCAAATGTGGCTGGAGCATTATTCATTCACATGAAATACTCGATGACGTTTTTTTCATATCCGGTATCTTTACCAGATAATTTAATTGACGCAATTTTTTTTAAATTTGAAAACGGCCACTAAACCTGGCTTTAAAGGGATTTCCTACCACTGGTGGCAATACTAATACGTCATCCCCACCTGCTTTACTCCATGTTGTATCCTCTTCATGTGCTGTTTAGCTAACTGACCTACTCAATGTAATCTCTCCGTCACCTCACATACATAATCCAAGTGTGAGATCTCCAACTTCGGTCCTGTCAATTTGTATTTAATAAATTTCAAAGGACCTCTCACTTCATGTACGAATAATAACTCAAAGGAAGTAAACGGAGTAGATTTATTTGAGGCATCTTCGTTGATAAGCAATTTTATGGGACACCTTTATCCCAATCATTTGGTCAATCCAGACAGTACGCTGTTAACATAGTCTGCAGTGTCTGACGCTAACTTTTCAATGCTCCCTGGGATTCAGGATGGGGCGCACTTGATTTGAAGTGCTGTATGCCTGAGCTATCCATGACTTCCTTAAACAGCTGAGTGGTAAAATGAAATCTTTGGTCTGGCTGAATCTTTCTGGGTAGGCAACAGCGAGTAAAGAAACCACCAACCCCTCCACCTCCCGTTTTGCCTTCACACTCCGTAATGGAATTGCCTCTAGAAATCTGGGAGACACATCCATTATGGTCAGCAAATATTGGTTTCCACTTTTATTTTGGAAAGGGGAGCTACACAATTAATCATAACACACGTGAAATGTTCTTCGAATGCAGGAATTGGCAAGAAAGATGCTGGTTTTATTACTGTTTGTGACTTAACTACCATTTGGCATATATGTCATGTACAACAAAAATTAACCACGTCTTTGTGCATTCCAGGCCACGAGAAATGCTTCTGCACCTTAGCCTGAGTCTTCCGTACACTAAGGTGAGTGCCTGCAGTTAGTTTGTGTGCTACCCGTAACACTGTCTGCTAACAGTAACACGATCTAGTGCACTTCGGCCCATTTCCCTTCTAAATTAACCCACCTTTTCTCTCCACGTTCAGGTATTTTCCTGCACCATTGCATCAAACAGGGTGTCAGTTAACTGAACATCAACTCCTTTGTCTTTGTCTTTTGTTTTTCCGTCCTGCTGTAACTTATGACAGTGGGATCGTGTTAGTACACAGTCTGGAAAATTCCTGTGTATATTTCTTTTAACTCCTCAGTTCCCTAGTTTTCATTTGACTTCGCCACCACAAGGGGTGTCTCTCCCACCTTGGATCCTGCTAAACCGTTCCCAAGAATAAACTGTATTCCTGGAACTGACAGTGTGTCACTCACTCTCATTGTTACTTACCCAATCTTGGTTTGGCACTCCAACCTGATGTTTCTGTCCCCCAACCTTAATTTCTGCCCCCATTCCACAAATTATCACGCTCTTTTGTAACATGTCAGAAAGAATGAAAATACTTCCACCTCTTATTTTAGGGGCTGAGAGAAAGTGAGGACTGCAGATGCTGGCGATCAGAGTTGAAAAGTGTGGGGCTGGAAAAGCACAGCAGGTCAGGCAACATCCGGGAGGCAGGAGAGTTGACGTTTCAGTCACAAGTCCTTCATCAGCGAAGTGGGGGGTAAGGGAGGGGGAAGGGGCTGAGAAATAAATAGGAGGGTTGGGTGGAGCTGGGTCGAAGGTAGCTTGGAAGGTGATAGGTATATGCAGGTGGAGTGTGGTGATAATAGGTCGAACAGGAGGGTGAAGTGGATAGGTGGTAGGACAGCTCGACCAACTCAAACTATACAGCATCAACATCGACTTCACCAATTTCCAAATCTTCCCTCCCCAACCCCATCCCAGATCCAACC
The DNA here is from genome assembly GCF_020745735.1 of Hemiscyllium ocellatum. NCBI lineage: Eukaryota > Metazoa > Chordata > Chondrichthyes > Orectolobiformes > Hemiscylliidae > Hemiscyllium > Hemiscyllium ocellatum. The sequence continues at coordinate 3,495,530 of NC_083438.1, forward strand.
ATTCAAATTAGCACCACCCTCTTGAACTGTCTTAATTGTCCACCTTCCTTCCCACCTACCCACTCCACCCTCCCTTCTGACATATCACTATCACTCCCACCTACATCTTCCTATACCCTTCCCAGCGACCCTCCAACCAGCCCAGCCCCTACCCTCCTATTCATCTTTCAGTCCCCTTGTCCCCAAGCCACATTCCTGACGATTGGTTTACGCCTGATATGTCAATTTTCCTGTTCTTCAGATGCTGCCTGATCTGTTGTGCTTTTTGGGCACCTCACTTCTCAACTATTAGAGACTGAGCAGATCTCGTATCTCACAAAATTTTAATTTCTTGTCCTTCCACTTCCGCCCCCCCCACCCCCCCAGCACTTTCTGCGTAAAGTTTATCCACAGAGGTAAATTATTTTCAGAGATCAGGTATTAACTCCATACCTAGCCCTTGCCTCAGCTGTTCACTCTTCTGCAGCTCCTTGGCTCCACTTGGGATCTCCTTTACTAGGTTCACTAATGCCACTGGCTGAACCTCTTTTCCCACATCTTTTCCCAAAGTGTCTTCCTTCAACCCCCAGCACGGTGTGTCCCAGCTTACTGCAGTGAAAACACCTTTTCCCAGTGCCCTTCTTAAACCATGGCACTGTAATTTTATGTGTTCCACTCCCTTATAGTGAGAACACCTGAGGCCTTTCACCTCCATTCAATCCCCTTGGACTTCTTTTTTCACCTGTGCAAAACTATTGCCAGTGTGCTCTACTGTTCACTTTGTGGTGTAGGATGTCTTCTTCTCCCAATTTCTATCCCTCATCGGATGAAAATCCTCCCAGAAGTTAAATTTCATCTCATGCACCAATGCATATTTAACTGCCATTTCTGCTGCGCTTCTCACTTCTTTAACTTTCTGTTCATTTACATGGATTCTTACCCTCTCTGGAAGTGAATCTTTAAACTCCTTCGCAGAATAATCGCCCTTCGAGCCACATAGGTCTTATCCGTTTTTAAGACCAGCACCCATCTATCAAAATGACTGTGGTTCACTCTTTCAAAAGCAACATAAGTCTAACCTGGTTTCGTCTCTATATTTCTGTCGATATTCTTCCAGTACCAATGCATAACCACGCAAAATAGCCCGTTTGACATCTGCATAATCTCTTGACCCCTCATCTGACAGTGCCGTACATACCTCACTAACTGTGCCCGCCAGCGTGGTCTGAACGAGCATTACCCACAAGTTCACTGGACACACCATCTGCCGAGCCATTTTTTTTTCAAATGAAATAATAACAGATTTGACATTTTTCTCACCGAAATATAGCAATGTATTAACATAGTTGTATACATTCCGACGTTATCCTTTCATCTCTCTCCTGTTAATTTAACTTTCTTGTCTAATTCCCAACTTCTGAATTTCACATTCTCTGTCTTTTCCCTCTCTTTCCCTTTCTCTTTGTTCTCTCTCTGTTTCCATCCCTTTTTTCATCTTCTAACTCCAGTTGCCATATTTGCAATTTAAGTTTTTTCTAACTGTACTGCAGTTTCCTGTTTCTCTGGCACACCAAAGTGCTTGACAAACTCCATTACAGTTTCAGCTTTCCTTTTGTCCCTGGTTAAACCCAATTCCAACCTATTTGGTAATTCTAAAAATATTCCTTCCTCTGTCTTTGAAAACTTCCTTGGCAAATTTGGGAAACTTTTTAGTAACATTAAAAACCATTTCTCTCACTTTTAATTTAACCAACCCCAAGTGAACAAAATTAAATGAATTTTCCACCCGTTTTATTTGAAGATCTAGGTCACTAATTGCCACGTGTTGGAATCTGCTGGGACCTTTTGTACCCCAAATCTGTTCAAGTCTGTCCAAGTCCCATACGGCAAGGCCCCAAACTGTTATGACATCAATGTCGAACCCCTCTATTAATTAAAAAAACACATCCAGAAAAGCTCACCTCACATCATAATCTGTGAAAACGTGGGTGACAGAGAATTCCTAAATTCCACTAATTAACGAAAAATAACAATTTATATGTGTGCAAGTTAGCTCTCTGAGCTTGAAGGTTTGTTTTCAGACGTTTCTTCACCATGATTAGGTGACATCATCAGTGAGAGTGTCTGCTGAAGTGCTGGTGGTATGCCCCGTCTCTCTTTAGGTTTTTCTTTCTTAAGGTGGGTGATGACATTCCCAGTTTTTTTTATTACAAGAGAAGGTAGATAGGATCCAAATTGATGTATTTATTGATGAACTTCTCGTTAGAATTCCATTCCTCTAAGAACATCCTTGTGTGTCTTGGTATGTGCGTGTGTTGTTCCAGTCAAAGTGGTGCCATTCTTAGTCTATATTATGGAACACAGTGATAGTGGGTCATGTCTTTTGGTAGTCAGTTGGTGTTCATGTATCGTGGTAACAGGACAGCAGGACCATTTCAATGGCGGAAAAATGATTTTGTATACATTGTTTAATCAATATTTTTCATATGTGCACAACACATTCTAAATGAACAACGGAGACACAGTTATCAAAAAATGATGCACATGATGTATACAATTTATAAAACATTATTTGATTTTCATCTAATGTGATATGTTCCCCTTCTCTCAATGTTCCCTCCTTTTGTGTTATAAATTCTTGCTTCTAGTGTCCCAACTTATTTCAGTTAATCCCCTTTCTACCGGGAATTCAATATATTGGCCTGCTGGGTGCTTTCCAAAGCTCGTGTCTGTCATATTATTGAGATTAAAATTCTGGTGTCAGACCCAACATTTGAACACATTACTCTGTTGCACTTGCACCGTACAAAGGACCACAGCACACAGGAATTGTCAAAACATTGAGGGATGTGCGTCTACTTCTTTCAATAATCTAGTTTACTCATTTTTCACATTTCCTCGTCTATATCCTCTCTCCCGTTCTCGCTTTTTATCTCGTTAAGGAATTTTCCAATTACTCTGTATGTCCCATCTCTCAAAACACCTTCTTTCGGTTTATATCTATTGCTCTCTTCTTGAGGTAATGTGATTATAATTGAGCAATGTCACTACAAAGACATGAGGGAGGAGCTGGCCAGAGTTAATTGGAAGTGGAGCCGAGCAGGAATGACCACGGAGCTACAATGGCAGGAATTTGTGTTGGATAATTCGGAGGATATCAGAAATTCTCCCAAAAAAGACGAAACATACTCATGAGAGGACAAGGCAGCCATGAGTGATAAGGCATCGAACCAAAAGAGAAAACATACAATGTGGTGAAGATGATTGGGAATCCAGAAAGTTCATTGGCTCTGAAACTATATAAGGCTGGCATCACTGACACTACAGAGCTCTTAATCATTGTCAGGGAGAGAAACAGAGGGAACCACATGCAATTTAAACACAGAAGATGGGATTACTCAAGGAAAAAGATTCAGATGAATTAAACAATTGAATTAAAATCAGTTATATATTTTTGTGGAATGTATCAGATTGGAAGGAAGACCTCAGCAGAATGAGAATATGAAAATGAAAATGTTACCACATTAGAAACCAGAGTAGGTCACTGAGTACAGGGCTGATGGATGAAAAAGTCTCGATGTGAACTAGGGGACAGACAGCAGAATTGCAGTTCAGATACTGCAGCTAAAAACTGTGTATTCACGTAGTACTGCAAACAACAGCAGCAGAAGCAGAACACCATTCAACCACCACCTGTAATATTTTGACCAGAGGTAATCTCCTTAGTCTGCCATTACAATCGACACAATCCATGTTTCAGCAGTGACTGTGGGTGAACATGTCAGGGTCAGAACCACGTGACCCTAAACCTGATGCTAACCCATTAATGTTACCGCACTTGTGCAACAGATCTAATCGAAGCTCCGCAGTTTTGCAACGTTCAGTCTTAAATGGTGATGGATTATTAAACAAATGATTGGAGGAAAGGGATCCACAAACATCCTCATCCTAGATAATGGAACAGATATACACATCAGTGTAAAAGACAAGAATGCAGTATTTGCGCGATTCTCAGCCACAAGTGTTGTGTCGATGATCCACTTCACCATCGCCATGATGCCCACAGAATCACACATACCAGTCTTTAATCAATTCTATTCGATGCACGTGAGATGAAGAAACAGCTGAACACGACATAGGCAAGGGGCCCTTACTCCATTCCTGCAATAGGACTGAAGTCTTGTGCTGCACAACAAGCCGTGTCCCTGGGGAAGCTGTTTCATCCCAGCTCCAACTCTGACATCACCCTGGCAACGTGGAAAATTACTCAGCTATGTCCAGTCCCCTAATAGGAGAATAATTATAATTCCACCAATTACCATTCCCTCAGTACAGTCACAATAGTCAAATTGGAGGGGGTTATGTTTGACAGAGCTGTCAAGCAGCACAGAAATAACCTGCTCAATTTGGTTTCTGATAGGTCTCCATGTGGAGATGGTGATGTTGTGGAGATGTCACTGGATTACTAATCCAAACTAGACTAATGCCCTGGCAGATTGTGGAAGTTAAAAATAATTAATAAAATATTAAGATGCAAAATCTGATGTCAGTAACAGTGACCTTGAAGCCAATGTCGATTGTAAACACCAATTTGCTTCCCCAATGTACTTTCAGGCAGTGAATCTCCCGTGCTTTCCTGGTCTGGCCTAAAAGTGACTCCAGACACACAGACATGTGATAAACGTTTCAATGCTCTCTGAAACGGCCAACCAAGATGCTCAATTGTATTAAACTCTTCCGAGGTCTTAAAGGATAAAACCAGATAGAACACCCGGCACCAGCCTCAGTATTGGAAAAGGGAATGGTAAATACAATCCTCTCGATCCTGCAGAGTCCTCCTGCCTAACATCTGAGAGTTTGTGACAATTTTCCCACAGACCACACAGAAACACCGGTAAAGGAGGGCATCATACAACACATTGAGCCTACCCCATTCTAGTTCATATTCAAACATCTCCTCAATGCACTTATCCCACAAAATGAATATACCTGTTAATGTGGTTAACCTTGGAAAGCTATAAACAAGAAGTACAGTAGTCCCTCTGGTCCATCGAGTTGTCTACCCAATTCAGTATAATGATGGCTGGACTTTTATTTCCACACCGTACTCTTGCTCTCCCCTCATCCCTTTAGTGTCTCGAAATCCTTATTTATATTCAGTGCCTTGGCTTCTAGGTGTGAGCGAATTCCCCAGGTTCCCCAGTCTCTGAGTGCAGACATTTATTCTCATCTCAATGAAGAGTGTCCTGCCTGGACCTAATACTGTGGGCCCTTGTTTTAGACGTACCAGCCAGGGGAATTATCCCCACTGATTCCATACTGTCACATCCTGTCAGAGTTTTATATATCTCACTGAGATCTCCAGTCATTTTCCTAAAGCCCAGGGAATACTGGCCCAATCGCCCCAAACTCTGCTCCCACAACAAGCCTGTCATCAGTCTGGTTATCTTTCACTGCTCTCACTCAATGTCAGGTTTTCCTTTATTGGGTAAGGAGACCAAAACTGCATACAATACTGCACAATGTTCGAGATAGGGTCTCTTAAGGGTTTGTACAACTGCAGTTAGAGACCCTTACTCCTGGACTCAATCCTCCTGATATGAAGGTCAATGCACTAGTTACCTTTCTAACTGCTTTCTGTTCCTACAATATTGCTTTCAGTGACTGGTGTACAGGGAGATCCAGATCCTTTACAATGTTACAGACCCCCTCTTGGAGGGTCTATGTACACTGGGGAGCGTGACAATGCCATTCCCAGTATTGACCTCTGGGTTGAGACCTCACTGCGCTGCAGGGACCTCGGATGGCTGCTCAGAAGGAAACAACAAAAAGGAGCATACATCGCTTTGTAGATCAACATGGTTCAAACATCGGCTGCCAATCTCTTATTCCCATAAATAGTGTCACCTCTACTCACCTTCCTCTCCTTCTGTCACGTATTTGACCATTCAGTCCACTTGTCTGTCATCTTGGAGCTTTTTTACAACCGCCTCACCCACTCGCAATCCCACACCATTTAGTGCTGTCAGCAGGCTGGGATATATTGTATTTTGTTCCCACAATCAAATGTTTAATGGGTATTGCGAACAATTGGGGCCCGAGCACCGATCCCTGCGATACCTCTGCAACCTTCCTGTTAATTTCGTTTTTCAAATTTATTTATTTCGTGTATCTGGGTGTCACTGGCTGGGCCAGCATTTATTGCCTGTCCCTAGTTCCCCTTGAGAAGGTGACAATGAGCTGCTTTGTTGAGTTGCTGCAGTCCACTTGTTGTGGTTGACCCACAACGCCATTAGGGAGGGAATCCCAGGATTCTGACCTTATGACAGTGATGGGACGGTGATATATTTCCAAGTCAGAATGGTGAATGGCTTGGAGGGGAACTTGAAGATGATGGCGTTCCCATATATCTGCTGCCCTTGTCCTTCTCGATAGGCATCTTCGTGAGTTGGGAAGATGGTGTCTGAGAATCTTTGGTGAATCATTTCCCTGCAACCTGTAGATAGTGAAAACAAAACTGCTGCTGCTGAGCATTGATGGTGAAGTGGTGGTGGTCACAGTCTGGCATTTGTGTGGAGTCAATATAACTTGCCACGTGTCAGCCTGGATACTGTCCAGAAATTGTAACATTTGGATATGGACTGTTTCAGTATCTGAGGAGCCACAAATGTTGCTGAACATTGTGGAATCATTTGCGAACCTCCCCACTTCTGACCTTAAAATGGAGAGAAAGTTATTGATGAAGCAGACCTGAAGATGTTTGTGCCGAGGCAACTGCCCGAGGGACTCCCACAGACTTGTCCTGAAGCTGAGTTGGCTGACCTTCATCAACCATGAAAATCTTCCCAAGTGTCAGGTATGATTCTAACCAGTTGGGAGTTTGCCCCTAATACCTACTGATTCCAGTTTTGTTGAGGAACTGTTGTCTATTCACCCTGTCCATATCCCTAATAATCTTATCCTACTGAATCACATCCCCCTCAGCCTTCTCTGCTCCAAAGTAAGCAACCCGATCTTATCCAGTCTCCCTCCATTGCTGATATGCTCCATACGAGGGAACATTCTGGTGAATCTCCTCTGCACACCCTCCAGTGCAATCACATCTTTCCTGTAAAGTGGCTCCCAGAACTACATACAGTATTCCAGTTTGTCCTCACCAAAGTCCTGTATAGCACTTATAATCTACGCACTGATTAATAAACGCTGCACCCAAGGTCCAATTCTTAACTAGTCCATTACCCTGTCCAGTCACATTCAGGAATGTGTGGAGGAGCACTCTCTGAGTTTCTTAGTTTGCTGCCATTCATTGACCACTCCCCTAACTGGTTCCTTCTTCCATGTTTACATTACTTCTGCTATTGATCCACCCATCTGACCATTCCATCTGTATCTTCCTGGAACATAAAGCCTTCCTCCTCACTGCCAACCACCCGGCCAATAATTGTATTAAATGCAAACTTGCTTATCACATCTCCCATTTCCTCTACCCAACCCCTGCAGATTCACATCTACACCATTTATGAATAAACACAAACGATAAGGGACACAGCACTGATCCCTGTGGACACTAATCTCCAGTCACACAAACAGCCTTCTCCCACCACTCTCTATCTCCTGACACTAAGACAACTTTCGTTATAACTTGTCAAGTTATCCTTGATACTGTGAGATTGTACTTCATGTTTCAATTGCTTATGTGGAACTTTGTCAAAGGCCTTGCTGCAAAACTAATTAAGGGACCTCCTCAGATTCAATCAAATTCATTAGATGTGACTTCACTCTGGTAAAGTCATGATGATTATCCCTGATCAAACCTTGCGACTCTGATTGGAGTTCAATTTTCTCCTTCCCTATTTTCTCCAGTAGTTTCCCTAACAGTGGTCTAACCCTCGCTCGTCTATAATTCCCTGGGCTATTTCTACCACCCTTACTGTAAAGTGGAATCATATGAGCTCTTCTCCAATCCTCTGGCACCTCCCCTATGGTCAGATTCTAATTAAAATTTTCAAACCGGGTCTTCCCTCCTTTGACTCCGACAAAAGCCTGTGATACAACTCATCCAGACCGGCGGATTTTATACTGAACAAAGCCTCAAATCCCTGCTCGTATTTTACATCAATCCGTTCAAGAGTTTTTCCAGTCGATCTTCTCGAATTCTGTACCTGCCTCCTCCCTCTCCCAAGTAAAACAGATGTGAATGTCTCATGTAATAATCTCTCAATGCTCACCAGCATCACACACAGAATGTCCCCTTTGGTTACCAATGGACACTAACTGTTGTCTGGTAATTCTGTTCTACTTGTCTGTGCAGAATATCGTGGGATTCTCGCTAAGTTCGCCTGTTTGCACTTCTCCATATCCCTCTGTTATTCAGTCCCCTCGTTGTTTCTAAGTTTCACCATATGAAACTCAAGATCACAGGTTGAGTTTCCCCATCAGACAATCTTTTCATCTGATGGATTAATCTGGATAATACCTTTTGCAGTTCCTATGTAGTCAGTATGTTATATCTTAGATTGGGTCTCCAAATGGTACACAATACTTTACGTTTAGTCTCACCAACACTCTATGCAACTGGTGCACGACATCTTCTACATTGCAATTACATTCACATGATTGTAAACCTAATTTATACCGTCCCAATTGCATATATTCTTCCCAATACCTTGTGCTTTAATTTTTATTATGAGCTTACGTGTCAGTACTTCAAAGAAATTGCTCCTGAATATCCAACTATACGTTATCCATTGGTTCTTCATTGCCTATGTCTACAAGAATCATCTTCAAACCATTACAAAAAGTAATTGCCACTTATGGCTATCATTTCGTCGATGTATTATCATTCTTCCGAGTTTTGCCATTTCTTTCTCTATATCTAGCAGCACGTTCTTAGTAATTCAGTCCAACAGACACCCAACCACGGATGACAAGTTAACCGCTCTGTAGTTCACTATTCCCCATCTTCATCCTTTCTTAAACTGTCGGATAATATGTATAACCTTCACCTTATTCAGATTAGCTAAATGCCTTTCAGTAATGTGTAGGAAAATGACATGAAAATACGCAATGCAATCAACATGTGTATTGCTGCTTCATCAGAAATTCTTGTCTGAACTACATCTGGGCTGTCAGATTTATCAATACTCAATCCAGCTGTCTTTTCAAAGACGACCTCATCACTGATATGAATGACCTTAGACTTTACTTAACCAAGTCACATGGTATCTTGGTATTTCTGGGAGAATTTCTGGATAGTCTTCCTTGAGGGTGGACACAAAAATACTTGTTTCTTTTCCCTGTGATTTCTCTGTTCTCCACAATAAATTGTCCTGTCTGCCCACTCACTGTCCCATAATTGACCTTGTTTTTGATTTTGTTTAATACATTGATAGAAGCTTTTTAGCAGTCTTTATGTTTTTCTTTTGTTTGCATGTTTTACATTTATGATTTTCTTCTCAGTTTCTTAGCCATCCATTACTGGGTCTTACATTTCTCTGAACCCACTGGCTTACTACAACACTTGGGCATTTTTCTAAGCTGTCTCCTTTGCTCTAATAAGTAGATGAAGGTGGGGCTGATGGAATGGGATGTGGACACATAAGAACGTTCAAAAAGGCAGTGCTGTGTTGGAGGTTTGGACTGGGATAAGGTGGGGTTTGGGGAAGTGGGGAAACTGGTGAAATCCACATTGTCTCCTGTGGTTGGAGAATCCCAAGGCAGATGTTTTCCAGTTCGGCGAACCGAACCACAACAACGAGCACCCGAGCTACAAATCTTCTCACAAACTATGAGGCTTTCTTCCTCCAGGCTTCTGGTGGTTAGGGAGTGGAGATGAAGCAGGCCCAGAACCCTCATGTCCTTGGCAGAGTGGGAAGCAGAGTTATAGTGCTCAGCCACAAGACTGTGGAGTTGGTCAATGTGGTTGTCCCAGGGATATTCTCTGAAAGGATCCACAAGTTGGCGTCCTGTCTCTCCAAAGTAGAGAAGACCACATTGAGGTGTAATAGGTGCAGTAGATGAGGAGTTCTGTCTCCGTTCATCACCTTTCACTTTCAGCCCCACCTTCATCTACCTATCACATTCCCAGCTACCTCCCCCCGCCACACTCACTTCTCATTTATCTCTCTGCCCCTTGGCCCAATTGCCTCATTCCTGACGAAGGGCTTATGCCCAAAACATCGATCCTCCTGCTTCTAGTATGCTGCCTGACTGTGCTTTTCCAGCACCATACTTTTCGACTTTGATCTCCCGCATCTGCAGTCTCCACTTCCTCCTCACACCTTCATGGCTTGCATCTCTCAGATTTATAACGGTTACTTCAAATAAAACAAAAATTATCATGTACTCAAACACCATAAAAGAAAACAAATACATTGTGGTCATTGTTCCCAAAAGGGCCTTTACAGCAAAGTTTTCAGTGAGCTCTTCTGATCATCCAACACCAATTCCTAGATAATCTGATCTCGAGCTTGGTGCTCAACATAATGTTAATACAAGCCATCTAACACATGCTCATGAAATCCATTTTTCCCAGCATTAGCATTCAGCTGGGTTAACACAGCTTAGATATAATTTAAACAGCACATTATTACTGCAATAGCCACAGACATGTATATCTCACTTTCCTGTTTTATAACATACCCAGCATTTGTATTGCAGCTTTCACTTTGATATATATCTCCCATCAATGTTTGCTTTTCCTTTCTGTTTCTGAGCTCCGCCTTATCAGATTCTGTAGAATCTGAGCGATGTGGGATCTGGGTAAATTAATGTTAAAGATAATCTCGCCACATCATTTATGCTCTTCTTCAGATCTTCTGTTATGCTGTGGAGTAGAGAAGGACAATGATCTTTCAACAAAGCTGTGTATTTCCCCTGAGAATGCTCTAACCTAGGTGGGAACCATGCAGCAGGTTGATGAAGTGTTGCTGCTGCTGTACAGGGTCTTAGTGAGATCACACCTGGAGTAGTGTGTACAAATTTAATCTCCTCACTGACGAAAGGATATTGTTACATTGGAAGCAATTCAGAGATGCTTCTCTCAACTGATTCCTGTAATGAAGGTATTAACCCATAAGGAAAGGATGACCAGGTTGAGTTTAGAAGAATGAAAGATGATCATATTTTTACATCGAACACCGAAAGGAGTCAGCAATAGAAGTCAATTACACAATAAATGCACGAATCCATTCCACTTCTCCAGCTTGATACACAGGAACAGCAGAAGTATATTCATGGTTTCGACCCTTTACACCAGAACAGGACAAGGATATTCAGCCTTGGACCCTGATGTAAGGTTACAGGAGGAGGCCAATTAGGCCCTCGAGTCAAAACACTGGACACAGAATAGGCCATGCTGCACCAGTATCCTGTTGCACAGCAAGAGGATCAGTCCGTTCAGCCTCCTCAAGTCTCGAATACAGGAACTGGAAGAGGCCACACAGGACTGTCGATTTGTTACACTGGGATAACAGGAGGTCATTCAGCCCCTGTGATGCTTTGTAGGGGAATTGGATAAGGATACAAAGTATCTGAGACAGTTTTTAATAAGCAAGTTGGAGGTAATTCAGACAGGTGTCTGTTGTATGGGAACAGGAGAAAACCAATCACTCCCTCAGTCCCATCTCAGGGATGCATGAGGAGACCGTTCAGTATTTCCAGCCTATGATGGAAGAATATGAGAAGACCCATCATCCCCTCAAAATGTTTACAGCAACACGAAGATTCCATAATCACCCAACCCTCTAACACATCAACAGGAGGAGGTCATTCTGGCCATAGAGATGAGAATATCAGAAAACCAGAAAGACGTCAGCTCATTGCGTGTGTACACCAGCAAGATGATGAATCCATTCAGCCACACATGGCTCTTTCACAGCAATTGGAGCAGATCTCTTAAAAACGTGTTCCGGTTAAACAGAAATTCAAAGAAAACGTAAACGTTTTCAAAAGAGAAGAACATATAATAACTGTATACATTAACGAGTAAAACGTAATGATAAAACTATTGTAATGTAAGGCAAATTATTGGAATCCGTTGTTGATGACATTTGCAAAGTTAACCACAATCCATCAGAGTCAATACGAAGGATAAACCGAGTATGAATTGTTTGCTTGAGTTACTTAAGGATGTGACAAACAAGGTGGATAGTAGGATTCCTGGAGATGAAATGTCTGGTCTTCCTGAAGGCATTGGATATGTCGCTTCTCCAAAGTGTAAGTGGCATGATCAGACAACATCGGTTTAGGAATAATTTATTAGCTTGGATGGAGGATTGGTGAACCAACAAAATTCAGTCAGATGGAGTAAATCTGTCATTTTTTTTGGAAAATGCAACTTGTGTGGTGCCATATATTTCAGTACTCATGCCTCAACTATTTGCGTTTGATATTGTTACTCGGTTGACGGTATAGAAAATACTATTTTCAGAGGGCACTAACAGTGTTGGGAAATTACTTCGGAATGAAGATGGAAGAGAAATAAAAATAAATATGGATAGGTTGGTTGAATGGGCCAAAATTTGGCAATTAAAATTAAAGTGAATAAATATGGGGCTATTCAAGTAGGCCAGCCTAATGGAAAGGCAAATGATTATCTAAGTGGAGAGAAACTTCAAAGTGCTTCGGAACAGAGGGATATGGGTGTCCGCTTGTATATCACAGAAATGTGGGTACTGCAAGTAATGGGAAATGCAAACATAATTTCAGTGTTTATTTGGAAAATGACAGAGTAGAAAGGTCAGGTGTAGCTATGCAAGGCATTCACGACTCTGCAACTGGAGTACAATTTGGGTGTGCTGACTTGTGGAAGGATGCCTTTGCATTGGCGGCAATTCAGAAGTTTATTAGATTGATTCTTAAGGCTCAGGACAAGGATAAATGGATTACAGTTAGGCGGAGGAAAGGGGAGAGTCAGACAGTACAGAGATCCCCTGTGGACATTCCCCTCAGCAATAAGTATATCGTTTTGGATACTGCTGGCTGAGATGACCAACCAGAGGAAAGCTATAGCAGTCAGTTCCTCTGGCACTGAGCCTGACACTGTGGCAAAGAAGGGAAGGGGGCAGAATAGAAAAGTACTCGTGGTAGGGGACTCGATAGTTAGGGGAAGCGACAGGAGATTTTGTGGTCAGGATCGGGATTCCCGGAAGGGTTGTTGCCTCCCTGGTGCCAGGGTCCAGGACGTCTCCGATCTGGTGTATAAGGTGCTAAAATTTGTGGGCGAACAGCTCGAAATCTTGTTACATATTGGCACTAATGATATAGCCAGGAAAAGGATCGAAGATATAAAAGGTGATTTCAGGAAGTTAGGATGGAAACTTCAAAGCAGGACGAACAGAGGAGTGTTCTCTCGTTTACTACCGGTGCCATGAGGTAGCGAGGCGAGGAACAGGGAGCGGGCGCAGCTTAATACGTGGCTGCACAGCTGGTGTAGGAGGGAGGGCTTCAGATATGTAGATAATTGGGATGCCTCCTGGGGAAGGTGGGAGCTGTACAAGAAGGACGGGTTGCATCTGAACTGGAAGGGGACCAATGTCCTGGTTGGAAGGTTTGCTCGAGTAGTTCGAGAGGGTTTAACCTAGTCTGGCAGGGGAGTGGGAACCTGAGCTGTATACCGGAGGTGAGAGTTGATGCATGTGAGGCAATACCAAGAGGTAGTGGGAAGGATTTTTCTAGCAAGGAACTAAGGTATCAGTTAAAGTGTGTTTGCTTTAATGCAAGGAGTATCAGGAATTAAAGTGACAAACTTAGAGCATGGATCAGTACCTGCCGCTATGAAGTTGTGGCCATGATAGAGACATGGGATTCTCAGGGGCAGGAATTGTTGCTGGACGTTCCAGGGTTGAGAGCTTTTAAAAAGAATAAGGAAGGGGAAAAGAGAAGGGGGTGTAGCACTACTAATCAGAGAGGGTATCACAGCTACAGAAGCTTCCATTGTCGAGGAAGATCTGCCTACAGAGTCAGTATGGGTGGAAATTAGGAACAGTAAGGGAGCAGTCACCTCGTTAGGGGTTTATTACAGGCCACCCAATAGCAGCAGGGAGATGGAAGAAAGCATAGTTTGGCAGATTTTGGAAAAGTATGGACTTAGTAGGGTTGTTGTAATGGGGGCTTTAACTTTCCCAATATTGATTGGAACCTCCTTCGAGCAGAAGATTTGAATGGAGCTGTTTTTGTAAGGTGTGCTCAGGAGGGTTTCCTAACTCAGTACTTTGACAGGCCGACTGGGGAGAGGCCATTCTAGACTTAGTGCTCGGAAACGAGCTGGCGCAGGTATCAGATCTTGTGGTGGGAGAGCATTTTGGTGATAGTGATCGCAACTGCCTCACATTATATATAGCTATGGAGAAGGAGAGGATTAGGCAAAATGGGAAGATATTTAACTGGGGAAGCGGAAACTATGATGCGATTAGACATGAGTTAGGAAACATGGATTGGGAGCAATTATTCCATGGTAAAGGAATTATAGACATGTGAGAGACTGTTTAAGGAGCAGTTGTTGCAAGTGATAAATATATATGTCCCTCTGAGACAGGCAAGCAGTGTTAAGATAAAGGAACCTTGGATGACGAGAGCGGTGGAGCTTCTCGTCAAAAGGAAGAAGGTAGCTTACATAAGGTGGAGGGAGCTATGGTCATGCTCAGCTCTACAGGATTACAGGCAGGCGAGGAAGGAGCTTAAAATGGGCTGAGGAGAGCCAGGAGGGGGCACGAGAAAGGCGTGGCAGAACGAATTAGGGAGAACACAAACGCATTTTACACTTAAGTCAGGAATAAGAGAATGGTCAAAGAAAGAGTAGGGCCGATCAGGGATTGCATAGAGAATTTGTGTGTAGAGTCTGAGGAGGTAGGGGAAGCCCTAAATGAGTTTTTTGCTTCTGTCTTTACGAAAGAAACAAACTTTGCAGTGAATGAAACTTTTGAAGAGCAGGTGTGCATGCTGGAATGGATAAAGATAGAGGAAGCTGATGTGCTGAAAACTTTGTCAAACATTAAGATTGACAAGTCGCCAGGCCCGGACTAGATTTGTCATCGACTGCTTTGGGAAACGAGAAATGCAATTGCTTTGCCACTTGCGAAGATCTTTTCGTCCTCGCTCTCCACTGGAGTTATACCTGAGGACTGTAGAGAAGCAAATGTAATTCCTCTCTTCAGGAAAGGAAATAGGGAAATCCCCGGCTATTACAGACCAGTAAGTCTCACATCTGTCGTCTACAAGGTGATGGAAAAGATTCTGAGGGATAGGATTTGTGATCATCTGGAAGAGCATGGCTTGATTAAATGCAGTCAACACGGCTTTGTGAGGGGCAGGTCACGCCACACAAACCTTATCGAGTTCTTTGAGGATGTGACTAGAAATGTTGATGAGGGTCGAGCTGTGGAAGTGGTGTATATGGACTTCAGCAACGCATTTGGTAAGGTTCACCATTGTAGGCTCATTCAGAAGGTTAGAAGGAATGGGATTCAGGGGAACATAGCTGTCTGGATATAGAATTGGCTGGCCAACAGAAGACAGCGAGTGGTAGTAGAAGGAAAATATTCTGCCTGGAAGTCTGTGATGAGTGGTGTTCCACAGGGCTCTGTCCTTGGGTCTCTATTGTTTGTAATTTTTATTAATGATTTGGATGAGGGGATTGAAGGATGGGTCAGCAAGCTTGCAGATGACACAAAGGTTGGAGGCATCGTTGACAGTATAGAGAGGGCTGTTTTAGGCTGCAGCGGGACATTGACAGGATGCAGAGATGGGCGGAGAGGTGGCAGATGGAGTTCAACCTGGATAAATGTGATGAGATGCATTTTGGAAGGTCGAATTTGAAAGCTGGGTACAGGATTAAGGATAGGATTCTTGGCCGTGTGGAGGAACAAAGGGATTTTGGTGTGCAGGTACATAGATTCCTTAAAATGGTCACCCAAGTGGACAGGGTTGTTAAGAAAGCATATGGTGTTTTGGCTTTCATTAACAGGGGAATTGAGTTTAAGAGTTGTGAGATCTTGTTGCAGCTCTATAAAACTTTGGTTAGACCACACTTGGAATACTGCGTCCAGTTTTGGTCACCCTATTATAAGAAAGATGTGGATGCTTTGGAGAGGGTTCAGAGTAGGTTTACCAGGATGCTGCCTGGGCTGGAAGGCTGATCTTAACAGGAGAGGTTGACTGAGCTCGGATTTTTTCACTGGAGAAAAGGAGGAGAAGAGGGGACCTAATTGAAGTATACAAGACAATGAGAGGCAAAGGTAGTGGCGATAGACAGAGACTATTTCCCAGGTTAGAAATGATTAGCACGAGGGGTCATAGTTTTAAGCTGGTTGGAGGAAAGTATAGAGGGGATGTCAGAGGCGGGTTCTTTACACAGAGAGTTGTTAGAGCATGGAATGCGTTGCCAGCAGCAGTTGTGGAGGCAGGGTCATTGGGGACATTTGAGAGACTGCTGGACATGCATATAGTCACAGAAATTTGAGGGTGCATACATGAGGATCAGTGGTCGGCACAACATCGTGGGCTGAAGGGCCTGTTCTGTTCTGTACTGTTGTATGTTCTATGCTCTAGATGAAAAGTTTGTCTAATGAAGAGAATTTGAGCAGTTCAGGCCTATATTCTCAAGTTTATAAGAATGAAAGGAGATCTCATTGAGGTCTGTAAAATGTAAAGAGTAATTGCAAATGTAGATGTGGAGTGGATATATTTTCATGTGGCACAATCTATAGCAATAGACCAGAGTTTTACGATTGAGAGAGAACAGGAAAGTGGAACAGAGGCCGCGATGACATCAGCAATGATTGTTTTCAATGTTTGTTGTGGTTCTGTTCGCCGAGCTGGGAATGTGCGTTGCAGACGTTTCGTCCCCTGTCTAGTTGACATAATCAGTGCTTGGGAACCTCCTGTGAAGCGTTTCTGTGTTGTTTCCTCCAGCATTTGTAGTGGTTTGTATCTGCCGCTTCTGGTTGTCATTTCCAGCTGTCCCCTGCAGTGGCCAGTATATTGGGTCCAAGTCGATGTGCTTAAAAACCACACTTAAAAGAATGGCCACGCTAACACACAACAGAGAGGACACAAAAACACGCACCTGGGTTAGAAACCTCTCCCAAAGATAGCTCACAGACACGGAAAGAACAATACTGGCCAAGGAACTCAACTACAACCACGGGGACGCCAAGACAGCAGACTTCCTAGCAGCACTAGAATGCACACTCAGAAACAATGGACTGACAGAAAAGACACAACAAACAGTGATACAATGTATCGTACCCCTGATAACAAGGAAAAGACAAACACATAACCTCAACACCAAGGAGAGGGAAGCACTAAAAATCACTAAGAAACGATAAGAACATAATCATACTACGAGCAGACAAAGGCAGAATGACGGTCATCCTGGACAAAGCAGACTATATCCAAAAAGCACTACAACTACTTGCAGATACCACCACCTACCAAAAGACGGGGTTTGACGCCACCCTGCAGCTCTCCAATAGGATAAGCAACATACTGATGAATCTACAAAAAAAAACGG
The DNA here is from genome assembly GCF_020745735.1 of Hemiscyllium ocellatum. Taxonomy (NCBI): domain Eukaryota; kingdom Metazoa; phylum Chordata; class Chondrichthyes; order Orectolobiformes; family Hemiscylliidae; genus Hemiscyllium; species Hemiscyllium ocellatum. The sequence goes on from NC_083438.1 coordinate 3,513,021, forward strand.
ACAGGTAACCAGGTCTGACCTACAAAAAATGAAACCTGAAAGCAACAACACATCCAGATTCCTTGGACTGCCTAAAGTGGACAAACCAGACATCCCACTCAGACCCATGGTATCATTACCAGGGACACCATCACACAAACTGGCTGAAGAACTACAGCAGAAACTGAAACACCTGATCAGCGGATCCAGACATTCTATACAGTCAACACAGGAATTCTTCGACATCATCAGAAATATACACATAGACAAGGAATAAACTATGGTCTCGTTCGATGTAACAGCACTGTTCACCTCTATCGACAAAACCCTAGCCATAGAAACCATAACCAACCTGCTGGACATACAGAACAGACAACAAGACAGGGAACCTATCAACAAAGACTGCATACTCAAACTACTGGGTCGGTGCCTCACAACACACTTCACATTCAACAACCAAATATATGAACAAATCAACGGCACACCCATGGGCTCAACCACCTCTGGACTCATAGCAGAAGCGGTAATACAAAGGTGAGAACAAATAGTCTTTTTGCAAATTCACACCAAACTCTGCGTCAGATATGTAGATAATACCTTTGTAATCATTAAAAACACAGAAATGGAGAACACACACTGGATCATCAACACCACACTCACAGGAATCCGATTCACTAGAGAGGAAGAAATGGACAACCAACTCCCATTCCTCGACATGATGGTACAGAGAACACCGAATGGAGAATTCACCACAAAGATATACAGGAAAGCCACACACATAGACCAAGTCCTAAACTACGAAAGCCACCACCCCAACACACACAAAAGAAGTTGCATCAAGACACTGTTCAAAAGGGCCACAACACACTGCAGTACACCAGAAATGCAAAAAGAGGAAGAAGAACACCTATACAATGTATTCACCAAAAACAGATACCCCCGCAATTTCATCAACAGATGCCCATGGGAAAGACAACGGAATGAGGAAATGCCACAACCCAAAGGACTAGCCACAATATAATACATCAAAACCATTTCTGAACTGACAGCCAGACTACTGCGACCCTCGGACTCATAACAGCACACAAACCAACAGCCACTCTCAGACAACAACTCACCAGGATGAAGGACCCGATACCGAGCATGAGCAAAACCAATGTAGTGTACAAAATCCCATGCAAGGACTGCACAAAACACGACATAGGACAAACAGGAAGACAGCTAACGATCCGCAACCATGAACACCAACTAGCCACGAAACGACATGACAAGCTATCCTTAGTAGCAACACACGCAGATGACCAGCAATATGAGTTCGACTGGGACAACACTACTATTATAGGACAAGCCAAACAGAGAACAGCCAGGGAATTCCTAGAGGCATGGCATTCATCCACAGATTCTACCAACAAGCACATTGACCTGGACCCAATATACCGGCCACTGCTGCGGACAGCTGGAACTGACAACCCGAAATGGCAGATACAAACCACTGTAAATGCCGGAGGGAACATCACAGAAGCATTTCACAGGAGGCTCCCACGCACTGAGGATGTCACCTAGACAGGGGATGAAACATCTTCAACACAAATTCCCAGCTCGACGAACAGAACCACAACAACGAGCACCCGAGCAACAAATCTTCTCCCAAACTTTGTATTCAATAGCGCAGCAGAATTGACATCAGCCCTTATTGTATTCAATGGCGGAGCAGAGATGACATCAGCCATGATTGTATTCAATGGCGGAGCAGGGATGACATCTACCGTGATTGTATTCAGTAGCGGAGCAATCTCTAGCAGCTGAATAGCCGACTGATGCTCTTCGTTGTTATTCAGCCCTTTGAATCTGTTACACAGGAATGTGGAGGACTAGTTATCAAACAGAATGCAGGCACTCCATATAAGTCAGTCTTAATCAGTTGGACAGGTCGTAAACTATTGAGTCATACAGCAACCACCGCTGGGTATTCAACTATATACAATCTATATTAATGATCAGTGGGATGGAACAGATGCACTGATACTGAGTTTGGTGATGTCGTTGTGATAAGGAAGAGATTATATTATCATGAGAGGGTGAAGAGTCTGCAAATATATACAGAGTGGTAAAAGCAATGGATAATCGTTTGGCAGGTGGAATATAACGTGATATAACCTGTCATTTAATTTACAGAAATAATGGAAAGAATATGTTACTGAAATAGAGAGGGATTATAGGACTTAATGATGCTGGTTAATGGTGGTGGTGGTGGTGGGGGGGGGTGGTCACTAAGACCCGTTCAGACATGGGAGGTTTTGCCCCATCCCTGATAGGCTGCTCCTTGATGCTCCAAGTGACGCCATTGCTCTCCATACACATGCAATATTTTGATGTGGTTGGTTGGTGATGCCGTGATGTTTTGAGATGTGTATCAACGGGACGGTCTTCCTCCACGCTGCATTCATTCCTTTCTAAATGGACGATGGGAATGGCTGCCTGATTCTGGATGAAGGAACTGTGGCTGCTTTCAGGACAGGAGTATTCACCAACACGATGTACTGTACATGGACACACTATAACATTATTAGAGAGAGAGCTCCTCCAGTTCCTCTACCTCTCCCCATTGACATGCATACTCTGAAGATGTCATGTACACCATCGGGAAGCCCACTATACTGGGAAATAAGTATAGACCCGGCAGCTCCCTGCTGTGGGAGAAACAATGTATTTACCTCATCCACCATATACATCTTCCATCACCGAATGATGACATTGGTGTTGAGTTACTGGGAGATGATGGATATCTCACCCACACCTGCCTGGAAAGTTCCGGATCATAGAAGCTGAATGAAACTGTGAACCTAACAGCCACTTTCAGCACTGTCCTCCCCCTGGTATGAAGCTGCAGGTCATGTTGAATGAGGTGACACCATTCTGTTTCCAGCTACTTGTTCAATGAGGATCTCCTCACATTCTGCTCCTGGGTTAAGTGGAGCTTGGGAAGCTGTTCCTGGAAAACCCGGGATGGATACAGCAGATCCCTTTCCCAACACACACTCACTGCGTGGTTTCAGAGTTCCCCTCTCTGCAGCCTCTGCTTCATTTGTTACTCATGTTGGAGACCCAGAGACTGTAGCTACTTTCCCCATGCTCCATCCAGAGTTGGGTCACCAAATCCTCATTTCTCCCTGAATGTCTGAGGCTAACTTAAAGCACAACCTCGAGCAAAACATCCTCAGCCCCTTCACTAACTTTTCCATAACAGGAGTCAGTCACAACCCCCTCGGCTACAAGTGTTGTGGACCAGACCAGATCCCCGCAATATATTTTAAGAAGGCTGCTGAGACCCAAACCTTACCTTATTTTGAATATAGATTGGAAGTGTGTGTTCCAGATATGTTGTGACTGGTCAAACCACTTGACATGAAGCAAAATATAATCTATTCAAATGCTTTATTTAAATTCAATCAAAGAAAATAATATTTTGGGAGAGATTATATGTTGGAACACTTACACAAACAATAGATACCATACCATCTTGGTTTACACCGCTTGGCACAAAGATATATTCAAATACAGATCCTTACAGCAGTTTTCCAATCCAGGAGGAAACAACATCAACAAAGATCTCAGAGAGAAAAGCAGCTGGGGATCATGTATTGAAACTTCCAACCTTTCTGGGATCCCCAGCTGCTTCTGAATGCTGCAGCTAAAAACAAAACGAGGAAACCTGATCTGGGAGAGCTGGCCACTGCCCTTCCATTGTTACCACGTTTTAATGAAACCTAAAGGCTTTCTCAGTTATTTACTTAAACTATTTTCAGACAGCAGTTCCGCACCTCTGCCTTTAAAACTTCTCTTCAAAAAAAAACAAGAGAAAATAACCTTTTTACAGTGATAGTATTTTCGCGACTCCGCCTTCAATAAAATTATCCATCAATATACAAAGATGGATTCATTTTAGACCTCCTAATCTTCTTCTATTAGTAGACTGAAATGCATATATATTACATTGACTCTGAGCATACAAATGCTCACAACTTGCTTCGATTTCAGTCATTTTACTCCTGCCACAAAATGCCTTTGTCTTTCTTCATCCAAGTCTCCACAACGTGTCAAAACCTAGTTTTTCTCGCCCTGTCATCTGTATAATTTCAAATTGAATGACGGCAATAACACTCTCAATCGAAACAGAATGGTATTTTTCTTCCTAAACTTCTCGTAAAACTTTAAGGAATCACGATCAATGACTCAGAAATCTGTCTCTCTGAGATTTGTCTCAGGCATGTTATTCGCAATTTAAATGCTGAAATATTGTAACGCCAACACCAAGTTCAAGGCCTCCTTCCCCATTGTGGAATAAATCTGTTGATGTTTCCACTGGATACTCCAACCACACATTACATAATGGAGCACTTCTCATCTCTCCAATATTCCCTCTGAATAACATAGCTCCCCATGTCTCAGCATAAAAGAATTACATCCTTCTGTACCTCTTAATGCTGTAACCTCTCCTGCTACTCCTGGCCTATGCCAGTAAACCTTACTCTCACAGGTAAATGTTTCAAGAAGATCTCGCACATTCTTCTCAATCTCTCACAGAAACTTTGATTTGTGAACGCAATCATTATCATCAGTCATTTCAGCTTCTAATCTTGCCGTTTTAACACTCTGCTCTTCTACACGAGTTCTTACGACTGCAGGAAGTGAATTGTTGAAACTTCTCCAAAATAAGAATCTCTCCAAGTGTCATAGTTTTGCTCTGTTTTAATACCCTGACCCACTTTTCAAAATTACTTTCTTTGATCCTTTCAAACTCAATGTGCATTTAACCAGGGACCCTTTTTTTAGATTCCTGAAACGCTGTCTGTCGGCTTCTGGCACAAGCTCATATACACCTCAGATGGCTTTCTTCACCACCCCATACTGGGCAGATACCTCCTCAGATAGGGATGCAAATACCTACCAGCTTTGTTTGGATCAACTAAATCCACATGGTCACTGAGACTGCATTTGTTTAGCCACTTTCTCAAATGAAGTACAAAAGGCTTCCCCATCCTTCTCATCAAATTTAGATATGCCTGGGTATATTTAAACAGAACCCCGTCAGGCCATTGGTTACAATAGTGTTGCTCAACCTCACTATCCTCCTCATCCCGCCGACCGTCTAACTTCTTCTCCGCCTTCTATGTCAACTTTACTATCTAATTGCTAACTATTTAAGTTCAAACTCTCTACTTGTCGTCTGCCCTTTTCTCTCTTTCTTCTTCATTTCCCTTTCTTTTATTTCTGCTTTTCATCATAATTCAAACTGTTTCAATTCCTTCCCATGTTCAAAGTGTCTCATTTGAAATTGAATTCCAGCCATTTCCAAAGAGTCTGATGGCGATTCCACCAAAAGTAGTTGCCGAGCTAAAGCTGTAATTACTCTCACTTTCTCACAGACATTCGCAACCACAACTCCAGCTTGTCTGTCAATTCCTACAGCTTTGCTTTCATTACCTTTTGTAAAAGCCCCACCTTCACTTTTCCACACCCAGAGAACTCTTAGTGACTGAATCTTTGTACACAAAACACTGTTTAAACCAACCGAATTCAACACCTGTAACAAAAGACACTAACAACTACCATACGCAACCTTTGAACCCAATAGCCTCCTGGTGCAAACTCTTCAGTGTCTGCATGAGCATATTCTGGATTTTTTGGTTTCCCCCAACAATTCAAAGATGTGCATGTCAGGTGAATTGGCCATGATACATTGTTCATAGTTTTCAGGGATGTGTGGGTTAGGTGCCTTAGTCGGGGTAGATGTGTAATAATAGGGTAGAGGAATGGGTCTAGGTAGGTTACTTCTCGGAGGGTGGGTGTGGACTTGTTGGGTCGAATGGCCTGTTTGCAAATTCTTAACCCAATTTGGTGTTATCGATTTAGAGCCAGAAAAGAGTCCCTAGTTTGCTATAGACCAACCAGACTGTCTCAAACTATTTTAAGAAGGTAGCTTGGATGCCAAACCTTTCCTTATTTTAAAAGTAGATATGAAGTGGGAGTTCCAGATGTGATGCTACTAATCAAACTACTCACCATTAAGCAAACTACTCACCATTAAGCAAAACACAATGTATTTAAACACTCTAATGAAAATCCAGACAAAATGAAGAGGAATAGGGATAATTTACTAAGACTTACAACCCTTCTGGGACCCAAGCATCTGGTGATTGTTGTAGGTACAATAAAAAGAAACCTAGAAAGCCTGGTCTGTGCCAGCTGGCCATTGTTACTACTCTTTATTAAAAACCTTAAAAGCCCCGTAAGTTATTTACTTTAGGCGTTTTCAGTCGGCAGTTTGGCCTTTTAAACCTCTTACTAAAAAACAGAGAAAATAAACTTTTATTAAAAAAGTGACAGCACTGTCAGGCAATTTAGATGCCTGGTCCTTCACTCAGTGGGCTTCCTCGTGTTACTGACCGCAAGGTCACCTGAGAGGGACAGCCACAGGTACAGACCAAGTTACAAGGATGTTTCTCATAACTTCTGAAACACGCCTGTCCATTGACCATCACATGGGACATACCAGGAAGTGAAGAACAGCCTGACACACCCCATTTAATTATTTCTGAACAATGACAACACTCGGTACACTAGGGAGCCAAAACCCAAGGCCAGGTAAAGATGCAAAGGGACAGAGATTCACATTAAAGATAGAAACAAACAGTTAATTAACTGAAAAGATGTTGTGTAAATATGTGGAAAAAGTCGGGGCAGTGGGACTAGCTGGAGAAGTGAGATCTTTGTGAGTAAAATTACAAGAATGAGAACATTTAATAAAGGCATTGTCAGATTAGCTGAAATGGTTTGTTACATCAAATTCTGAATCTACTTCACAGAACACCACAAACAACATAAACTGGGACAAGATGACAGCCCAGCATGGAGAGCTGTGCAGACCATGCTCGTGTGTTGCTCAGTGAACTGCACTATCTGCCCAGCATGGAGAGTATTACAAACTTTACTATCATATGCTAACTATACTCGCATCAGATGACTGCCTACAATGGAAAGGTTTGCTCTCTCTGCCTGTGTGTGTGTTCATTCAAAGTCTGAGAGAGAGAGAGAGTGCGTGTGTGTGCGCGATTGGAGTGGTTGAATGCGAAACTCATTGTTTGAGAAGGAACGTACATGGAGGAAACTATTTTCAGTAAGAACAGCTGGCAGGCTTTTTGTTAATCGACAGAGTGAGAACGAGAGAAGTTTCATGGACAGATACGGTAAAGTGTTTGAGAAGGTTAAAATAAAGACATTGCCAGAAACAATAACAATATACATCGGCGTGCACATGAATGACAGATGGACGGGATTTTGGTGTGAGTTTGAATCAGATTTGCTTCGACAGGTGTGAAGCTGAAAGCGTCAGCAGCAGATTATTGGCTTGTTTAAGACTGTATTTTATAGCTCAAGGTTCAAACAGCAGATGGAATAAACCAGTGAGATATATTCTGGGGTGGTGAGTATTTCAAGTTAGAAATGGTCAGGGAATGGAGTCAAGAATGGATACATAATCAAAGGGATCTCCCACAGTTGTGACTTGTCTGCTTCAGCCGCAGATATTGGCCAGGGGTGGGGTGGAAACAGTGGAAGGAAGTGGAGTTTGTAACCAGAACAGTAAACAGTGACCTCCATGCTCTTAATATCTAAATAACAAAGACAATGATACAATACATTGTAGTTCTCCACTGGAACTGAGTAGGTCAACATAGAGACCCATGAGTAACATTGCCAGAGCAGAGAGGGAGACAGTAATTGAACACATTCATTGATGTAGTTAGTCGTGGTCTGTAGAGTGAATATCTGGATTGAGAGTTTCAACAGGAAAATAATAGTGACAAGAAGGGTAGACTATTTAAAAGAACAGTAATACAGTCATAACAGGTTTATAGAAAGAAAAAACTGGAGAGTGACACTTACCAGGACCACCAACGATAGCCAGGAAAGGATAATAAAAATATTGAATAATGAGAAGAGCGTAATAGATCCGCGATGATAATGAGAACCAATAAAATGCAGAAAGATACCAAACATAATTGGATAAGCTTTTGCCTATTGTTGGAACATTCCAGTCTAATGTTCCCAGATTCTGATCCATTTTTGGAACATTCCAGTCTAATGTTCTCAGATTATGATCTGTCCTCCCCCTCTCTCGAAATCTACTGATCCTGTCAGTGCTGTCGGTGATGCTTCCGCTCATGTTATGGGATAACACATTGAAAGGCGCCCATTTATCATTAAAAGATGGAAACCCTCCACTGGGATAATTAGAATCCATGGAGATTGGCATTAAGCACAGTCACTGAACAAATACTTGGAAACCGAGCAAAGGCTACGACAATGGATGAATGGGCATCGCACAACAGTCAACAGACAGGAGTGTTCCCTCTCAGTTGGGAAACACGTCAGTGGTCCAGGACATTCAATCTCCTTCAAGTCGGTGACTATCCTTCAAAGTGGACTTCAAGACAGGCAACAGCGAAAAGTGGTCGAGCAGAGGCTGATAACTAATTTCACATACACACGCACTCCTATATATACACACATACATACGGACACACTTGTACACCGACACGCACACAGACACTCACATACATCCTTCCAGACAGCCACTCTCACACAGGCATCCGCTCAGAGACCTCGACCACTCTACGCTCATGCACACACATATACACTCTCTCTCACTGATACTCAAACCCCCACCCCATACACGTACACATACTCCCACACTCACACATGCACTCCCTCACAGACTTAAGACAATCTACATCACTTCACACACATATACACTCCATCTCACACTCACAACCCCCAACCAAGACAAACACACACACACATACAGCCAAAGACCCACATGCACACATCTAGTTTGTGGGGTGAATTTGTACTTGCAGAGTTATATTGTACTTTGCTCAAAAACTACATGAATTCATGTAACTCTGTTATCTCACTTTTCAGATTAGAATCAATCTCAACATCATGGTATAGACAGAGAACACAGGGGGCTAACACCTTCCACATATTGTCTTACTAACACTCAATGTTACAGCTAACCTGAGAATGCAACTTTAAAAGAAAAAGGTTTTGTGATTTACACATGAAAGAAATGAAACTATCATGGTATTCAAACAGATGAAAGAATCAACAGACAATAAAGGTATATTTCAATGTATAATTTCAGTTAGATTACACTATAACGTTTTGCTATAAATTCTGTGCCTTAGAAGTGTGCCCTCCACTATCACCTGATGAAGGAGCGGTGCTCCAAAAACTAATGTGCTTCCAATTAAACCTGTTGGACTTTAAGCTGGTGCTGTGTGATTTTTAAATTTGTACACCCCAGTCCAACACTGGCATCTCCAAATCATGACTGAACAAACAGGCTCAGTTAACCAGTTCCACACATCACTTTTCATATCACTATAAAAGGGAACATTTACTGAGTTTGGATGGAATGGATGAGGGTTGCTGAGGGATGGACCATAAATCTTTAAATCTTTATTGTAAACTTGTATATGAGAGTATTAATAGGACACTGCAGGGATCTATATATGTTCCACTCTGTTTATGAAAGGAGACAGTTCAATCGCATTAAAAATGGTCGGCAAGTTTCTAGATATCTTAAAGCGAATTATTATACTTATTGACCAGTGTGAGGCTACTCCTGGTTTTGAGTGCCCTGTTATCAAATCCTTTCATAACAGGCCGAAGCAATTCTGTCCCTATGGGCTTCTTACAGAGGGATAAGAGAAGGCCATTCACCCCATATTAGCCTGTTGCTACTTGAATAGGTGGAAATCTAGAATATTAGCACATATTGCCAACATTATTTAAGGAAAGGTCACTATAGATCGGTGAGCCTGATGTCAATGGTAACTAAATTGTTGGAGGGGGTTTTGAGGGAAAGGATGTATCTGCATTTGGAAAGACAAGGACTGAAGAGGGCTTTGTACATTGGAGATCATGTCTCACTGACTCGGTGGAATTTTTTGAGGAAGTGATGAAGATGATTGATGACGACAGGACAGTGGATGTTGTCTTAATGGAATTCAGTAAGAAAACCAAAATGTTCTACATAGTAGACTGGTTAGCAAGGTCAGACTGCCTGCCAACCTTGAAAGAGCTGTGTCGCTGCAGCTGTATGAAGTGCTACTGAGAGAGCACTTGGAGTACATTGTGTTGGTTGTGTTTCTGTAACTGAGAAGGGATGGACCTCTATCAGATACAGTTTAACGGCTGCTCGTAATCCACAGGTTGCTGTGTCATTTAATATCTCGTGTCTGTTACACCCGGACATGAGGAGGCCATTCAGCCTTTCCAGTCAATTACAGAGGGCCACGAGGAGCCAATTCAGCCACTCGAGCCTGTTACAGAGGGGCAGGAAGTGTTTATTTAACTTTCAATTCTGTTATGCATAAATATTAGTTTTAGATTAGTTTTGGAATGGGAAAGACCTGATGTAAACATTAAAGTTCGAACTTTGAACAAGGCCAATTTTGAAAGTGCTAGGCGAGCCCTATGAAAGGGTGATTGGAATACCCTATTCACAGGTAAAGGGATGATTGGAAAATGCAAGGCCATCAAAACTTGGTTTCAGAGAATCCAGAGCCAACGTCTTCCTATTAGTGAGATGGGCAATGCTGGTGGGTGCAGGGAGTGCTGGGTGGCTAGATATATTGATGCTCTGGTCAAGGTAAGGAAGGAGGCATATGTCAGGTAAACAGCTGAGATCAAGTGAATCCCGTGAGGTGTATAAGGGCAGCAAGTGTATAGTCAATGGGGAAATCGGGCCAGAAAAATGTGGACATGAGATGGCTTTAGAAATAGGGTTAATGAGACATCGAAGAAATTCTATACATCCGTTAATGGCAAACGATTAACTAGGGAGAGAATAGGGCACGTTAAAGGTCAGTAAGGCGACCTGTGTGTGGAACCACAGAAGATTGGAGGGATATGAAACAAGTATTTCTCCTCAGTATTTAATGTGGAGGAGGTTACAAGAGCGAGAAAATGAAAAAAAAAAATATCGTGACATCTTGAAAAGGAGGTGTTGGACATTTAAAAACACATAAGGCAGCATCCAAGGAACAGGAGGTTCGACGTTTTGGGCATAAGCCCTTCTTCAGCCTTTCATAGAGCTCTAAATATCGATGACGTATTGCATTGTGAGACAAAACCATTGTGAGACACTGTCTTTTGCATAGGTACATCTTGGATATTCTGTGCAGTGGTCACCCAGTCTACCTTTAGTTTCCTCAATGTAGAGCAGACCACAATATGAGCAGCGAATGTAGTCGACCGGATGGTGGGAAATGTTTGTAGGATGCTGCTTCACCTGGGAGGTATGTTTGGCCCTTGGATAGTGAAGAGGGAGGAAGTAAATGGGAAATGCAACAACTCCGGCAGGGGAAAGTGAAGTGGACCTGTGGTGGGGGGGGGGGGAGGTGTTGAGCGAGAATAAAGAGCAGACCAGGGTGTCCTGGAGGAAATTGTCCTTCAGAAGGCGGAAAAGGGAGAGGAGGCAAATATGTGTCTGGTGGTGGCATCGCGCTGGAGGTGGGGGAAATGCAGACTGATGATCCTCTGCATATGAATGCTGGTGGGATGATAGGTAAGGACAAGGGGATCTCTAACGCTGTTGCAGGATGTAAGAAAGAGGCTGAGGGTAGAAGTGCTGGAGGTGGGTTGGAACTTGTCGGAACTGTCCTGTCGATAACAGTGCTGGGGAATTCCCGGGTGAGGAAGAAGGTGGACATTTCAGAGGCCACATTTTTGTAGTTGACATCATCAGAAGCAATGCGGTGGAGACAGAGAAACTGGGGGAATGGAATGGAGCCTTTGCAGGAAACAGGGTGTGAGGATGTATACTCCAGGTAGCTGTGGGAGTTGATGGGTTAATACTGGATATCAGTGACCTGTCTGTCCTCAGAAATAGAAGCAGAGATGTCGAGGAAAGGAAGGGAGGAGTCAGAAGTAGACCAGGTGAAAGTGAGGGAGGGGTGCAAATTGGAAACGATAAACTTTTCCAATTGTGGACAAGAGAGAGGAGCAGCAGCGATGATATCATCTACATATTCGTGAAAGAGTTGTGGATGGGGGCTGGAATAGAACTGGAACAAGGAATGGTCTACGTACCCCATGAAGGAACAGGTATAACTTGGGCCCACGTGTGTATCCATGCACCCCCTCTGTATGGCAGGACCAGGCTGAAGCAATGGGTCTGCATGGGCAGTTCTGTTTGTGGATTTCCAGTAGGAGATAAAAGTGAACTCTGCTATCAGAGGACTTTCAGCTTCGGGACTGTTTGGTGGGGTGAGTGTGTGAGTTTTTGGTGGGGAGGGGGCGAGTGAGTGTGAATCTCCAGATGAAATGTGGTCATATTTAGTTAATAAAATAACCTGATGTGCCATGGCAGGGTTATAGACCAGCAGGTGATATGTGGAGGTATCTGAGAGCTGGCACTCAGCCTCTGAAATGTTGAGGTGAGTCCACCAGACTCCAGCAGCATCACTCTTATCGGCACAGGCTGAATAACATAGTCAGGGTTGGATCGAAGTATACAGCGTACAGTCTGTTCAGAGGGTGATAGGTTCGGTAGGGTGAGGGGGATACAGAGAATTTAAGACAACCAAACTCACATGGAGCGTTCTCAATGAACATATTCAGTTCAAGTAAATGCCAGAGGAAAGGGTCCAGGTGGAGGGAAAGTGTTGGAGCTTGGCGAATGGTATATGGGATGGGGAGTGGACTCTTGCACAAAGGAATGGACACTGAGAGAAGACGGTGGAAGAGGAGTTCAACATTATGTCGTGCCTGAAATTCATTGAAGTGGGGGCACAGAGGGATAAAACTGGGACTTTTGCCGAGTACATAACATTCAGCATTAGAGCATGGAATGTTAGGAGGGATGGTGAATACACGACAGGAGGTGGGCTTGGGGGAGGGGATGGACTCAGATTGCAGGGCATGGATGGGGTTGCATATTCCAAAGGCTCATAGGCATCTCTAAGTTATTCCATCTTGTGGGCCTCGTATATCTGGTGAGCATGGTGACTGAGGTGGAGAATGAAGTAGAATTGGGGAATGGTGCAGCCTTGAGCCAATGTGACGTGATGCTGCTGAACAGAGAAAATGTTGATCTCAGTGGCAACGACACCGCACGATCAGTCCTCAGAAAGTAAGTGATTGAAAATAATCGGAATCATTATCTTATTGTAATGCTCTGATTTCATCGGGGTGATACCACCGAGGTCTTACTTTTCTGAGACTTTAGACCAAACTGTGAAATCTGATGTATCTTGATGTTATTAATAAGACAATTCCATCCATTGTTTTGGAAGGCACTAGAAAGGGCAGAGTTTGTTTGTCATTCCCAATAGCTCTAGGGGAAGTGTCATTATTCATTGAGGAAATTACCAGCACAGAATTCCCTCCGATTCCCGTTGACCGCAGTTTCCTGAGGGTCAATGATGCTACATGAGTCAAATACTACCTTTATGGCACCTCAACTGACATTGGAAAATCAGTTAAAAAACTAAAGAGAAAAGGGGGAGAACACGGCATATTTGAACAATGTATTCACTGTCCTCGCAACATTAAAGGACAAACAGATGCATGGACTTCTGATTCTGAGAAGAGGTTTGTCCAATTAGTGATGAGGCTGTTTGGTGAAGCGCTGTGACAGAGAGACAGAAAAAAAGTTCCACTCTCTATGGGGAAAAAAACACCCTATTCACGGTACATTACACTGTGACTGACAAATACTAATGTCTGTTCCTACTGGGCATTGAACATCTCAATCTCATCATTCACTGATGACCAATAGCAGCACAGAAGCAGCATCTCCCATTACCCCAGTGGAAAGCTAAAAGAGTAAGAGATGGCCAGTGGAAGTGGGACTAACTAGAGAACTGGTGTAACTTACAGTGGGAATGGCAGAAGAAAGATGTGAAGAGATATTATCAGTGGAAGAGTATGTGGCAACAGAAGGGTTAGTGCAATGGAAGTAGGAGTATAAAGAAAGAGGAGGAAGGGAAGGAGGAATGGATGATGAAGTTTGAGTGACTGGGAAAAGTTTGTTTTTGGAAAAGTGAGGTTGGGTGAAAACCACCAATTGTCAGGAAAATTGGGATCTGATTCCATTGAAAATTAAGACTTGATGTACTTCTTTTTCTATCACTTGATTCTTTATCAGATTGGACATTCACTCTGTAGTTTTGTATCTCCATCAAATGCAGGTGACGTGCATTTTTTTCTCTCCCCTGGTGTTGTGTCTCAACATTTTTGAATTTTTTTAACAGTATGTATTTGCTTCCTATTCAAGGTTAACATGAGAATATGATTTGATCTCCTGCAGTTTGTCCATAACATGGAATTTAATTGAATATTTATCCTCATCACATTAGCTGATTCAAGAATGAGTCTGTGTCCATCCTGCAGATGAAAGATTTCTTCAGTTCTGACTATTGTTACAAAGGACAGTGCCACACAACAGGCTAATGTTCCAGTGCAAGTTGCCAAATCGTAGTTCATCCCAAATTAGTTACAAGCTTTATGAATAAGACATGCTGAGGGACAGAGTGTAAAAGGTGAATTTAACTTTGTGTCGAAAGTGATATTTGCAGCTCCCTCATAATAGGTGTTAACTACATCACTCTGTAAATTTCCCAAAATAAGAACAAGAAGAGACTGGAATATTTAATTATTCCTTTGTAAATAACATGTAGAGAACAGGAAGGAAATCAAGGTTTGTTTGTGAAATTCATAAATGATGATGGTGAGAATGTGGAAGATGGATGGCAGTGGAATGATAACTAATGTTGGGGATGACACAAAGATTAGCTGGGTGGTTCACATAGAGGAGGAAAGGATTAGGCGACAGGACGATATAAACAGATGATTTCTATAGCCAGATTAATGGCTGATGAAGTTTAACACTGATAAATGTGAGATGATGCACATATGAATTAACAAGACAAGTGAGAACTCAAACTTTGAAGAGCGATGGCTAAACTTGCTCCTTTTTTCTTTGCAGCAGGGAAGGTTGAGGAGGGAACCCGGTACAGGTATACAAGAGAATAAGGAGTATGGAGAGGATGAACAGACAGCAGCTGTTTCCCTTACTCTAACGGTCAAAAACAAAAGGAAACATACTTAGAGTGAAAGGCAGGGGATTGAGAGGGGAAATCGGGAGTCTGTATTGAACTGAGAGGGTAGCAGAGACATACAATATAAAGTTCCTATATGTGGAAACAGGCCCTTCGGCCCAAAATATCCACACTGACCCTCCAAAGAGTAACCCACCCAAACACATTCCTCCTATAATTACCACTGACTAATGTACCTAACCTACATGCCTCTGAACACTTTGGGCAATTTAGTATGGCCAATTCACTTATCCTGCACATCTTTGGATTGTGGGAAGAAATCGGAGTACCTACAGGAAACCCACGCGGATATGGGGGGAATGTGCAAAATCCATACAGGCAGTCACATAAAGCTGGAATCAAACCTGGGTCCCCAGCGCTCTAAGGCAGGCGTGCTAACCACTGAGCCACACTTCTGCCCCTAATAATATGTATCTGGAATGCATTTCCTAGGCGGGTGATTGATCAGGTAATCACACAAACTTAAAAAAAAAGCCTTTGGTTATGCACTTGGTGATGCAGGCTCGCATTTTCATTCAATTATTCTATGTGGTGGCAGCCACGAACACTCAGATATATTCTGAAGCAGTAGCTAATGGCAGTTCCTAGTTTGTCCCATTGACTGTACTCAGTAAGTGAGCCCCCAGTGAAGTGTTGGTGTTATCTCCCACCTTCTATTTAAATGTTTCAGTTTCCTTGAGTTGCTAATGTAATTTCCGGTGTCGATGATGTCATTTCCTGCCCTTTTTTTCTCAGAGGATGGTAGATGGAGTCAAAATTGATGTGTTTGTTGATGGAGTTCCGGTTGGAATGCCATGTTTCCAGGAATTCTTGTGCTTGTCTCTGTTTGGCCTGTCCTAGGATGGATATGCAGACCGAGGCAAAGTGGCGTACTTCCTCATCAGTACGTAAGGTATTCGTATTGGAATCATGTCTTTTGTAGCTAGTTGATGTTCATATATCCTGGAGACTAGTTTTCTGCTTGGTTTTCTATTGTAGTGTTTGTTAAAGTTCTTACAAGGCTTATTGTTCCTGCAGCAGAACAGACAAAGATGTGAATTTATTGCGGTGCTCAAAAGTATAAAAAAAAGTTGCAGAGTAGAAAAAGAATACTCTGTTAGTAGGCATTATAGCATCAAGGAATTCTAATTGCAAGGTTGTCAGTAAAAGAGCTAGAAGTGAAATAAGGAAAAACATCTTTATTTAGAGAGTTGTTACGAATTGGAATTGACTGGCTGGGAAAGTTGTGGATGAATATTCAAAAGAGAACTGGATATATATTTGGAAATTATGAATTTAACGGGCAACAGAGAGAGGGCTGGCAAATGGGAGGTGATTGGGAGATATTTTTGGAGCTGATGCATACATAATGGCCAATGACTTCCTCCTGTACTTTAAAGTTTTGTACTCTATCATGTGTCAGCTGTGAATAAAAGTCAGTATCCAATTATTTCACTGTGTAAATGCTCGCAAATATCAGATTATTTGGTGCAGCATAAGCATTTTAAATGCAAGTATTGCAAGGTCAGCTTCATTATGAAGTCTAATTATTACTCAGAACATGAATATTTTACATGTTGTATTCCCTTTACTAAAACAAGTATATCATTGCTTTGTCACAAAACTCTTTGGAAAGCTTTGACTTTTCACTGACACAATAATATGTTCGTTGCTTTTTTTTCATTCTCCACATTTCATATTAAACGTCATTCATTCTAAAAATTGGAAGTTTTCAAATTATTATTCACTAAAATTTGATAACACAAATAATTTATTTAGTTTAATGTTCACAGTCCATGGTGAATTATTGCAGTTTTTAAATTGCTGACAAATAGCTGAAGATCGTACATTTCAGTGAGAAGTTAAACTGATTGTTTATATATAAATGTACAAGAACGCTAAATTCTATTTGTATGTTCAATCGTTTGCTCACTCTGAACATGTAATCATTCAGAAGCCAACCACTTTAAACATATTGGATTGGTAAAACATTGCTTTGAATCCTGACATTGAATATCTAATTCTGATCACCACAAGAGTTATGTTCTTTCTTCGATAAAACAAAATGTACATACTTTATTTCTGTGTTAGAAAATCTTGACAGTAGTTTATGTTTTAGTTCCATAAATATAGAAACAACAGAACTGATTGAAGAGATTCTAGTTCAGTTGAATGATTATCGTTCACATCTTATTTTTGCCCAATTCATGAAATATAGCAAACATCCGACTATTGTTCGGATCAGTAAACTCACTACCTTGCAGTGAGCTATGCTGAAAATTGCTTCAAATAGATCTGAAAACATTTACACTGTTATTGGACCTCACAGCTGCCTGAGATACACAGAGACTCAGTCGCCTGTTCCAAAATCTCTACATTGAGTTTCTAACCTGCTTCGGGGTAGTCAGTCAAACACTACTTCAAAACAAATAACTTGGAATCCACCTTGGGCAGGGGGAGAACCCGCCAACGACTATCACTGGTCTCAGTGTAGGTGCAAGTGTTGTCTAGGTTAAATACTAATGGCTGACCAGCAATCAAGTTTTAAAATTCATCTTAAGAGCCTGGCCCAGAGCGCAGACGTGTTGACATGGAGAGCCAGAATCACACCATACAAGTTACCTATGGTGATGAAATCTGACCTGCCCCCTGGGTGAAGACGTTAACAAGTTGACAATCTATTGCAGTGCCTTGTGCCTCACAAAGAAACCTCGAAATCCATAGCCAATAGATGTCATCTTCACATTCTCCAGTATCAAAATCAAATTGTGCATCGCTGTGAATGGTCAGAGATTATTACATGGGTCACACAGTAGAATGTATGTGAAGTAACCAGCAGCAAACGGCAATCCAAAAATCACATGAATAACTGAACTTGGCGGATTCTGTCTGGTTTAAGTAACCACACATATTATACTGGCTTTCAAGTGACTGTAACAATGCACACCATAACTGGAGGTTTTGCCTTTACACCGCTCCAAAGCTTCCTGATTTCACACACATCACTCACACACTCAACAATTGATGACAATCCACAAGCTGGGTGAAACTGGAAAAACTGAACAGTGCAGAACAGTGCAGCACTGTACAGGCCCTTCGGTCTTTGGCGTTCTGTCAACCTTTGATCCTACTCTAAGATCAAACTAACCTACGTACCTTTCATTATACTATCATTCATGCGCCTATCCAATTATATATCCCTAATATAGTTGACTTCACTACAACTGCTGGCTGTTCATTGTGCACGCCCACCACTCTGTGAAAGAACCTACCTCTGACATCACCCCTAAACCTTCCTTCAATTACCTTAAAATTATACCCCGTCAGGCAATTTTGCATGTCCAATTCACCTAACCCGCACATCATTGGACTGTGGGAGGAAACCGCAGCACCCAGAGGAAACCCATGCAGACACGGGGAGAATGTGCAAACCCCACACAGACAGTTGCCCGAGGCAGGATTTGAACCCTGGTCACTGGTGCTCTGAGGTAGCTGTGCTAACCCATGATCCACCTTGCTGCCCAGTGTCGCTCCCTAACACGATCTCCCAGGAGCTGAAGCTTGGTGCAGTGCTCACACACGTGTAGCCATCAGGGACGGTGGAAATCTCCCTGAGCTTTGGACTGTGGGAGGAAACCGGAGCACCCGGAGGAAACCCACGCAGACACGGGGAGAACATACAGACTCCACACAGTCAGTCGCCTGAGGCGGGAATTGACCCGGGTCTCTGGTGCTATGAGGCAGCAGTGATTAATGTCAGAGACTTGCACTGAAAGGGATTCCAATATCTTGGCGGCCAGTTTTGCTTGGGTTAAAAGGGAGGGTTTAAACTAGATTGGCAAGTGGTCATATCCTCAAGAGCAGGGAGGCAAGTTAAAGCAGATACAGTAATCAGAAATAGTCAGGTTAGGCTGGAAAACGATAGAGAGAAAGTAATGCATTTTGGATTAAATTGCATCTGTTTCAATGCACGAGGGCTGACAGGTAAGGCCGATTAACTCAGGGTGTGGATATGTAGGTGGGACTGGGATATTATAGCCATTACAGAAACATGGCTAAGTGATGGAAACGACTGACAGCTTAATGGGCTAGGGAACAGGTGCTTTAGGTGAGACAGAGATGGTGGAAAGAGGGGAGGGGGAGTTGCATTTCTGATTAAGGGGAGCACCACAGCAGTAATCAGAGATAAAATAACTGATGGATCACCCAAAGAGGCTTTGTGGGTGGAGTTAAGAAATAGGAATGGGATGGTGAGGTATTGGGGTTGTAATATAGGCCCCCAAAGAGTCAACAGGAATGAGAGTAACAAATATGCAGGGAGAGAGGGGAGACCTACAGGAGCAATAGGGTTATCATACTAGGGGATTTTATTTTTTCTAATACAGACTGGAACGGCCAGAGCATTAAGGGATTTGATGAGATAGAATCAGTTAAATGCATCAGGAAAATTTCCTCAAGCAGTATATAAAGTGTCCTACTCGAGAAGGGGCAAAACTGGAACTTTTCTTTGGAAATAGGGCTGGACAGGTGACTGAATTATTAGTGTAGGAGCACTTTGGGACCAGAAACCATAGTTCTATTAGTTTTTATATAGTTATGGAGAGGGACAAAACTGGTCCACAGGTTCATGTTCGAACTTCGAGCGTGGCTCAGGTACAGGCAGCTGGGATCAAGGAAATCCCTGGAGATATATAAGAGATACAGGAGTTCACTGAAGAAAGAAATCAGTCGAGTGAAAAGGGCGCAAGAAAGAGCCTTGGCTGAAAAGATTAGGATGAAGCCAATAAGGTACTTAAATACATTAAAAGAAAAAGCAATAACTGGAGAGAAAACAGGACTCATCGAAGACCAATGAGGATCGTGTGTGAGAAACTATAAGAGATGGGTGAAATCCTCAACGAATATTTCTACTCTATGTTTACCGTGGAGAATGACATGATGACTTCAGAACTTGAGGAAGTTAGTCGTGATATCTTAGGGACAATCCATGTCATAGTAGAGGAGATTTGGAAGTACTAGAATGTTTGAAAGTGGATAAATCTCATGGTCCTTACCCGATGTATCCGAGAACACTTCAAGTGGCTCCAGAAGAATTTTCGGCGACCCTGGACTATAATGTTGATCATCACTGACCACAGTGGACGTCCCGGAAGACTGGAGAGTAGCAAATGCCATGTCCTTATTCAAGGAGAACTGCACAAAAAAAGTCTTGGAACTACAGATCAGTAGGTTTAACATCCGTGGTAGGTGCGTTACTTGAGAAGGTTCTGAGGGATAAGATGTACATGCATTTAGAAAGACAGGCTTTGATTAGGAATAGTAAGTGTGGCTTTGTGAGAGCAAGTTTGTGCTTGACAATTTTCTTAATGCAATTGGATGAAGTGACCAGGAAGATTGACTTGGGTAGGGCAGTAGACGTCGAAACATGTGATGTTGGAAAAGCACAGCAGGTAAGGCAGCATTCGAGGGGCAAGAGATGTATGTTTCGGACATAAGCCCTTTATCAGGAACGTCCAATACGTTGATTCTCCTGTTCCTGTGATGCTGCCTGACCTGCCGTGTTTTTCCAGTGCCACACTTTTCGACACTAATCTCCAGCATCTGCAGAGCTCACTATATTTAGTCAATATAGATTTCAATTACACCAGAACAGAATGAGGCTTTTCCACCTCTGGAGCCTGATATACAGTTACAGGAGGAGGCCAATAAGCCCCTCAGGCCTGTAAAACTGTAACCAGATCATGCAGCACTAGTGTCCAATTGAACAGCAACAGGATCAGTCTATTCAGCTATTTGAAGTCAGTAACACAGGAAATGGAAGAGGCCGCAAAGTGACTGGACTATGAGGTATACTGGAATAAAACCAGGCTACATAGCCCATTAGACCTGCCCTTCCATTCAGTAAGTTAGGGCCGATCTTCACTCGACCACAATTTCTCTTTTATGCCCAATTCTTTGTAGCCCTCGACTCTCTGACGGGTCAAAATCCACTGACACCCACTCGTAGCCCCCAAACATTTCAGTGATTTGGCCTCCCCAACTGTCTGGTCCCAACCGTCACTACTCCCTGAGAGAAGGAAACACTCCCCACACATACACCTTAGCCTATTGAAATGGATAGAAGATATGAACACAGCGTAAAGTGACTGGCCCTAATATCATGGCAGTATTTGATTCAGCGAGATGTCAAGGAGACTGAACAAAATTTAACTTGATGTGAATCAGTTGTAAACTCCTCACTGGTTGAATCATTCAGAACACAATGGGGCTGGTGGACATCAATCCTTCCAGTCCTTGGATATCCCTGTGGGCAATCCTAAGGGCAGCTTCTTTGGCACAAACATCTTCAGCTGCGTCATCAATGTCTTTCCCTCTGTCATACGATCAGAGGTGGGGATGTTCTGTGAAGATTATACAATGTTCAGAACAAAGAGTCACCTCCTAAGTTACTCCGGTATCAAATCTGGAAAACATTCAAGCTTGTGCTGCTAATGTAAAGGGAACATGAATCAAAAGTACTGCTGGACACTAAACATTCCACTGTTAAAAGAAAGAGGAACTCCTTCAGCAACTCTAGCTGGTTTCACAGTAATATAAGAAAGCCATTCCGCCCATCTGATCTGTTGGATAACAAGAGGCGCAATGCGTTCACTCACTCCTGCCTATTACACAAGAAGACAATTTTTAAAAAACAGCAGATGTTGGAATCCAAAATACACACGCAGGAAGCTGAAAGACCAAAATAAGCAAGGCAGCATCAAGACGTTGAGAAGTGAACGCCTTGGATATAACCCTTCGTCAGGACTGTGGATGGGAGTAAGGGAGTCTATAGATAAAGTGGCGGGTGAGGGAGGAGGAGGCAGAGTGGCGAGGTGGGGCATAAGTGAACACAGATCAAGGGTATCAGCGGGTTGGTGATGGGATGGCTGAATCCAGTTGGTAGGTAGCTGGACAAAAGCTTGCTCAGAGGAATGTTAGGGAGGGGAGGGTCTGGGAAGGGATTCGGGGAATTGGAAGGGAGGTTATTTGAAATTGGAGAATTCAATGTTGAGTACCCGGGGTGTAGGCTACACAGGAGACAGATGAGATCTTGTTCTTCCAAATCATGGTTTGGTTCGTTGTGGCAATGGAGGAGGCCAAGGATGGCCATGTTGTAAATGGACTGGGAAAGAGAATTGAAATAGGAGTAATTCAGCTAGGATGACTACTACATTTTAAAGCAGACAAAAACTTTATTCATAAAATTACACATTTAAACACAAAGAACAGAATAAAGAATTATGACAGAATTCAACTTATTCAACTAGACTTAATTATGCTGTTCCGAGCATACACAACTGTCCCAATAATCCACCTCCCCACAAAAACCAGTACAAACGGAACAAACACTTCCAGGTTGAAATTGAAGGTCAGAAAAGAGAGAGGTTTTCCACACAGCTCCCAGATGGACTTCCCAGTTCAAAACTCAACTGAAAACTGCTCAGCTCAATTCAGCTCAGCTAGTTCAGCTAAAATAGCTCACCACTCTCCGTTCATTATACTGGTCACTTATAAAGCATGACCACTTGGGCCTGAAGTCTCATCTGTTTCCATGTAAACAAAAGGCCTCTAAAAATCCTTTTCATCTTTGTACCAAACCAGACTGATCGGAGCTTGACCCCGTTTTATTTTCCCTGCCAAAAACACCAAGGACAGAGTCTCCTTGAGCCAAGGAACAGTTTTTTGACAAATAAGGGGCTTGTTTTGTGTTTCCCCCCACTAAAGAAAAGAACCATCAATGCTAAAAGACGGCTGCATTTTTAACCCTTCAAACCCAGTTAGTAGTCTCAAAACAGACAGATACACTATACTAACTGTTAACATTCAAACAAGCACAAACACTTTCAAATTCAGCCGTGGTACACCCACCACCGAACATCTCAGTATTTCATTCGAGTCTCAATAACTCACCAGCTTTCACGCTTTCGCGACCTTCCACATGCACAATTGTCGGATTGAATGGCTGCAACAAGAAGCTCCATCTAAACAATCTGGCATTTTTGTCCTTAGTTTTTCCCACAAATGTGTTGTGATCCGTGTATACGATTGTCTCAGATGCATTGCTGGTAATATAAACACAGATATGGTGTAATGCCAACACCAACTTTAAAGTCTTTTTCTCCACCGTTGAACATTTCTGTTGATGAAAGTTCGACTTTGCAGAAAAATACCCGCTGACTCTTTCTATTCCCTCATCGAGCTCCTGCAGGAACACCGGACCAATACCCACATCACTGGCAACGATAGCCACGTTGAAAGGCTTCGTGTAATCTAGTGTAGCTCATTCTGGGAGCAGTGTTAACACAGTCTTTAGTCTGTAAAATGCCTTTTGACAGTCCTCTGTCCACTGAGAGTTCTTGCCCTTGACAATTTGGTGAGTGGCGCCGTTGCACTGCTTAAAGTTTGGCACAAACTTTCAGTAAAATCCAGTCAATCCCATGAACCGTAGTACTGCATATTTCTTTTTGTCGACGGTGTGAAACATTCCCCAACTACTTTCGTTTTCGTATCTCATGGGGCCATTTGTCCACGTCCAATAACGTGACCCTGGAATGTGACTTGGGCTTTCTCAAACTCACTTTTAACTGGGTTTACCACTCAGCCTGCCTTCTGAAGTTGATCGCACAATTCTGATAAATGCTGTAAATGTTCCTTCCATGAGTGACTAAAAACCACCTGGTCATCAATGCAGACCACACAGTTGGGTAATCAGGGCAATGACCTTATTATCAGTCTCTGGAATGTGGCTGGATCGTTTTTCATACAAAATGCCACAATTTGAACTGATATAGTCCATTTAGTGTTATGAAAGCCGAAATTGCGTTTGCTTTCTCTGACAGAGGTCCGTGCCAGTAGCCTTTGTGCAAATCCAACTTAGAAATGTAAATAGCTTTTACCGCTTTTTCGACACAATTGTCCAAGCATGGAATTGGATATGCATCAGTCTTTGTAACGGCATTGACTTTGTGATAGTCCACACATGACCGTTGGGTACCATCTGGCTTTGGTACCATGACTATATGTGACCTCCAGTCACTGTAACTCACTTGGATTATGACATATTGGAGTGTGCGCTCTATATCTTTCTGAACCTGCGCCAATTTTGGAGAGTCATGCCGATAAGGATGCTGCTTAATCAGGCCAGCATCTCTTGTATCTACATCATGCACAATTATGTTCGTACTTCCCAGTTTATTACCGCAAATCTCTCCACAAGATAGTAAAAACTCTTTCAGGTCACTTTTCTTTTCTTGTGTAAGGTAACTCAATAAGTTATCCCAATTTTGACAACTTCCTCATTGTTCAATTTGATTTGAGGAATGTCCAATTCAGAATCCTCTGAACTTGGTTCTTCCTTCTGTGCTGTAATTATTAACACCTTCTCCTATTGCTTTCCTTCCCTATCAAACTAACTTTTGAGCGTATTCTCATGACACATTCCGTGAGATCTCATCCTGTCTGGAGTCCGTATCAAATAGTTTACCTCATTCAATTTCTTCCCAATTTGATAAGGTACGCCAAAACTTGCTTTTCAAGGTTCGACTGTTACTGGAATAACACCAATACTTTACTCCCAATTGCAAAATTGCGAATTTATGATTTCTGATCCACTTCCTGTTTCATTGTATGCTGCGATACTTTTAAATGCTGTCTACCCAACTCTCCAGCTCTATTTCATCGTTCCATAAAATTTGACACATCATCCAAATGGATGGTCTCTGAATTCTGACTGATTAATTTCTCCTTAACCAATGTTAATGGTCCTTTTACTTTTCTTAATGGCCAAAAATTAATTTGAATAGACTGAATTTGGTCGATTCATTCTGTGCATCTGTGATCGCAAATACATCAAAAGGAACTTCCTTATCGCAATCATCTGGATAACCCTGATCATAAAACCTCAACATGGTCTTCAGTGTTTGACGCCATTTCTCTCATGCTCCCTGTGATTCCAAATAGTATGCAGTAAATATGAATTACTTTATTCCCAAGTTATCCATCATCTCCTTGAATAGTTCGGATATGATCTGCCTGGATCTCTATTGGTCATCCATACCTCGTAAAAAATAAGCATTTTTCTACAACTCTTTTAGCTGTGATGCTGCATAATGGGTCTACCCCTGAAAATCTAGTCGGCACATTCATTATTATTAATAAATACTTACTTCCACTTTTTGTTTTAGGTAGGGGCCTACACAATCTATCAAGACTCTTGCGAAAGGTTCCTCAAATGTTGGAATAGGTATTAAAGTTGCAGGTTTATTACTGTCTGTGTGACATGTTTGAGACATCTGGCAAAATTCAACTACATCTTTGTGCAGTCCAGGCCAGTGAAAGTATCTTTGTATTCCAGCCTGTAATGTCCTAACCCCGAAATGATCTCCAAGTGGTAGCTCATGTGCCACTCGCAGCGCCTCCTTTGTATACCCAACAGGAAAAACAATTTGAAGAATTTCTGTCCACGCCTGATCTGCTTCAATGTGCGCTGATCTCCATATCCACAATAAGACATCATTTGTTAAGTAACAACACACAGGAATGCATTCATTCTCTTTCTTGCTAAATGTTTTTTGATATAACTTTTGTAACTCCTCATCTTTCTGCTGTAATTCAATCACCTTATCAGAGCTAAAATACTTCCATGTTTTCATACTTGCTCCTACTGTTCCACTAATCTGGTCAAAAAGAAACTTTCGGATGACTCTATGTCAGCTTCCTTATCTGTGCCTTTATCCTGTTTCAACCTGTGCATCTGTGATCTTCTGATCACGCAATCAGGGAAAATTCATGGATAAACGTTCTCCAGGTCTTCAGTTGCCTGCATCTCCACTGGCTTTTCAACTAGAGTAGACAGCACGCCTACCAGTGAATCAGCTATATTATTTGCAAGGACATTTTTTTATTCCTGGAGCTGACAATTAGGGGTCCAGTACTCCTTCCACACATTCTACACTCTTCTCTGGACTCCATCGCTTCACTTTACATAACTGAGCACTTTTTGTCTCACTATGAATCCTGTTCCCAGCACCTTTTTCTGGCAATAGTCTCTCAAGAATTCATAAATCATCACCCCTCAGCATTACAGACTGAAAATATCCTGTGTGACTTAATATTGGAACCTCCTTACCAATTACTCCTGGCCTATGTGAATAAACTTTACCCTTCCATGTAGATTGTTTTACACAGATTTAGCACGTCCACTGATCATCTTGTACACGCTGAGGCAGTTGCCTAACTCCCCCTATGCTTTTTGTCACTAGTTCAACGAAACTTTCATGCTTGTCTTGTTATCCTACAGCTGGTTTTCTCCAAGCTCACCAACACTGTGAATCTGTGTGGCCCATTTTATTAAAATGAAAACACCATAGTATTTAAACTTCTTTGTCCCCCTCAAGGTTTTCTTTATTCCCGTGGTAAATTAGCCTTACATTCTACACTGTGATCTACCTTTCCCTTTGCACGTGAGGATATCACTTTGCTCCAATTTCTGTCCCTCAGGACCAGAACTGGTTCTGGAAAGCAAATCAAGTTTATGGATCAGTTCATAATCAACAGCCATTTCTGCAGCTAACCTTGCTGTTTACACTCTCTGCTCTTCCACCTCAGTCTGCATTACATCAGGTAATGAATTTTTGAATTCATCCAAATACTAATCTCTCTAGGGGCATTATAGCTTTGCCTGAATTTTAAAGCTCTTATCCAACTATCGAAATTCGTCTGTTTGATCCTTACAAACTCAGTGTAGGTTTGACCAGGATCTTCATTAGATTCTTAAAAGGTTGCCTATGTTGACTTAATGTTTTTTTTTAACCTCTACAGACTCCCCAGATACCTCCTTTGATAGGGATGTGAGTACCTCACCAATCCTACCTACAAGTTTCGTTTGGATCAACAGAGCCCACATTGCCTCTGGCCACTTCATTTTTTGAGCCAACTTTTCAAATGAGACGAAAAGGTCATCACATTGTTCTCATCAAGTTGAGGCAATGCTTGAACATAAGCAAACAAATTCTCATTCGGCTTCTGACTACCAGGGGTTGCTCATGCGCACTCTCTTCCTTACTAAGCCCACCCTCAGTCGTTATCTCCAGAGTTTAACACTGTCTTCCTTTTTTAAGTGTCAGTTTTTGCTATTCAAAAGCTCTCTCTTTCTCTCTCCCCTGCTGCTTTCTCTTTTGCCATTCTATCTTTTTACTCTCTGTTCTGCTGCTCTCTCTTTTCCCCCTTCCTCTGCATTTTATCAAAAGTCAAATGTTTCATTTTGGCTGCCCATTCCTTACGTCTCGCCGCTAACTCAAGATGTTTCATTTGCAACTGAATTCTTGCCATCTCTGTAGATTCTGATCGTTTCTCTAGCAAGTTTAATTGACGAGCTACTGTTGTAATTATCTCTCCTTTCCTCACAGAAGCAGTCAGTTCCAATTCCAGCTTCTCTGCTAATTCTTGCAAATTCGTCTAATTCACTTTTCATAAAATATCCAAAGTCACTGCATGCACACCTAGAAAACGTTTGGCGACTGAAATAGCCTTTAGTCTTCGAAGCTTGGTCAACCCAGACAAACGAATACCGGAACTAAAGACACTAGCACCTCCCACTCGCTGTTGAAAATCCAGCAATGAACCCCCAGTCTGTTATGGATGAGGCTAGACCACTGAAAACATTCTGAAGCAAGCAGCCCAGAGCATAACTTTGCAGTTTGTTTTGGTAATTATTTAATGAAAATTACCCGGAGTAATTTAGCTAGGGTGACTTCTAGATTTTAAATCAGAGAAAAACGTTATTCACAAAATTACACAACAAAACACAATGAACAGAATAAGAAATCCCTACAGAATTCAACTTATCCAGCTAGACTTAATTATGCTATTCCAAATACACACAAAAGTCCCAATAATCAAACTCATTTGAAATAACGTCCTAATGGAACGCATGTTTGCAGGTTGAAGCGAAATGGCAGAAAAGAGAGAGAGCTTGCACACAGCTCCCAGTTGAACTTCCCAGTTCAAGACTCAACTGAAAACTGCTCAGCTCAGCTCAACTCAGCTAGCTCAGCTAAAAGAGCTGACAACTCCCCGTTCATTATAAAGGTCACTTCGAAAGCATGACCACTTTGGCCTGTAGTTTCATCTGTTTACACATAAATTAAAGGCCTCTGAAAATCCCTTTCATGTCTGTAACAAACCAGACTGATCATAGCCTGGCACCGTTTTATTGACGCTCTGAAAAACATCAAGGACAGAGTCTACTTGAGCCAATGAACAGCTTTCAGCAAAAAATGAAGGATTGGTTTGGGACAAGAATCAAATGAAACAATGAAAACATTGTTGCTTGTCCTGCCTGGATCACTCATGCCCTTCAGGAAAGGAAATCTACCATTTTAGGGGCGGGCGTAGATGTAACTCCAGACCCACAGCAATGTGGTTAAATCTCAGTTGCTGTTTGACATAGCCAAGCCAGCCACTCAGTTATATCGGTCACTTCAAAATTTCAAAGAAATGAAACCGCATGGAACTCAGCACTGACTACTTACAGCCCACGGACTGCAGTTGGCCAGGAAGGCAGCTCACCAAAACCTCCTCAAGGAAAATGAGGAAAGGGAATTAAATACTGGGCCAGCATCCCATTAATGAATAAAAGAAGATGATCACACTCAGGGAAGAGAGAAAAACGGACATGAAAACTTTAAACAGGAACTTTGACATATACCTTACATGGACATTATTATCAGTAATATGGGAACAGGAGAAACATAAGTAAGGTTTAATTTCATTTTTTATTTCCATCCCAGCTGATCATCAACAATCTCTTTGCTTCTTTCTCTCTATCTCTCTCTTTCTCCATCTATTCAACTCAGTCCTTCTCCCTTTCATAACAGATGTTGGCGTCACCAACATCGATCACACTATTTCCCAATTGTGTTCAGTTCTGATGTATAGTCATTATATTCGAATTGACAATTCTATTTTTCTCTCGACCCGAGGGGGCTGCCAAATTTGGTCAGTTTGTCTGTTACTTTCTAGTTCTTTATTGTTTCTGATCTGTTGCATCATTCTTTGCTTTATTTAACCTTTAATTTTGTTATTACTTGGAATGTCTGCATCGCGGACAGGGGCAGCATTTTTTGACCTAACCAAATGTCATTAACTGCGAGATCATTCTTTCAGGCAGTACAGAACCAAGCACATTGCTGTGGGACTCACATAAATCTTAAGCCAGACCAGATAATAACGCAAGTTCTATTTACCAAAGAACATCAGTGAAATAGATAAACGTATAGACAAAATGCAGGAAATGTTATGGTTGTTATTTCCAATTCCTGTCTTTTGTATTTACTTTTTGACGTCAGTCATATAATGGTGACTGGGCATATAATCGAGTTGGTAGTGGATAGGTTTTGTGATGGACAGAATACCAAGACACAAATTAATTTTATATATTTTAATTTGGTATTGCGAACAGTCTCGTTGTCAGATGTATGTTAGGGCGGGGGTGTGGGCGGTTCTGAAATTTGTGG
The DNA here is from genome assembly GCF_020745735.1 of Hemiscyllium ocellatum. Taxonomy (NCBI): domain Eukaryota; kingdom Metazoa; phylum Chordata; class Chondrichthyes; order Orectolobiformes; family Hemiscylliidae; genus Hemiscyllium; species Hemiscyllium ocellatum. Next base: position 3,542,725 of record NC_083438.1, read on the forward strand.
GTAATCAATGGAATTTGCATTTGAAACTGAAGACAAGAGTTTCTGTCTTTGTCAAATATCGATAATAGAAATGGCAATGAAGTCCGCCATGGTTGAAGAGATTAATAAATGGATAGAGATGAAAAAACTTACCAGGAACACCAACAATAGCGAGGATAGGATAATAACCCGCCTGGATAATCATCAGTGCACCCCATATCCGATATGGCAATGGAGACCAATACAAGGAAAAATAGAAAAGACCATCGGATAAACTCCTGTCCATTGTTGCAACATTCCAGTCTAATGTTCTCAGATTCTGATCCATTAATAGATCATTCCAGATTATTCTCAGATGTTTAAATCTCCTTCTTCTGTCTCTGCAGCTGCTGATCCCTTTGAGCACTGGAGTTAATGCATTTGCTGCCATAATGGCATAAACCACTGCAAGAGACCCCTTACTAATAGGAGATGGAAAGCATCCAGTGACATAGCTAGGATCCATGGAGACTAGCATCACTCACAGTCACTGAACAAACAGTTCCATTTAACCCCTTTCAGTAAGATTCCTTCAGTTCACAAAAACGACTGGACTGGATTGAATGTTGGCACCGTTGGCTATTGATCACATTTCCCATCACCCATTGCTCTCGTGAAGTTAGTAGTGAGGGAGAATGATGCATGTTTTCTTATCGCAGGCTAGATGATTCTGCTGCGTTGTCCATTTGCAGTACTGTAACCGGCTGAACCTCACACCACGACCACCCTAGAAAACCACAATCTACATGCTGTTACCGTGCAGATCTCTCCTCGACTAAAAAAGGCACCAGCCAATATGTTTACAGTGGATATATTTGCACTCCAATACATCGGAAATGTGAATTTGCCTGGGCATTCCTTTAATTGGTCTAATAAGGCAATTTTGTATCTTCAACATTCAATGTGCTTACGCACTTTTTTAAAATATAAACTCACAAACACCTCAACACACTTTATTAAGCACAAGTTTCTTCCCATTCTCCTCATGATAACATCAAGCCAGGGTTTAGTCTGGTGAAACCCCTTTGCTGATTAAACCTGTACACAATACATCTAACAGTCTCTCAACATAACACTATCATTGGGAAAGATACATTTACTCTGATACTTTAATCATTTTGCATGACCAGCCACATATCATTTACTCCCTGCTGTGTAAAAAATCTACTTGTGACTTATGACCAAGCACATCCAGGTCTGTTTCAACAACAGCATTTGCCAACCTCTCACTATTTAATGAACAGAAACGTGAATGATGATATTTGTTGTTCATATCTGAATATCTTGCAAAGAGCTATTGGCCAAACACTGATCCTTCTGATACCCCAAAGTCTTCACTCCAGATAATTATACTATTCTCTCCATTCTCTCGATTATCCAACTTTTAATACATTCGGTGTATTCCACACCTACCTACCCATGGACTCTAACATTCCCCACTCACCTCTATTCAACCATGTCAACCGTCTTTTGAAATTTCAAATACTTCATTGCCACTGGTTCTGAATTGTCGATGTCACAACGGACAACCTCCACAATATCCAATAGGTTTATCAAAGATCAAGATCATTTCCCCTTCCTGAATCTAGATTGATTCTTGCGAATCATGACATTATTTTCCAAGTGTCTAGTTGTCACATTCCTTACAAAAGGTTCCAATGTTTTTTCTTACAGCTTACATCAAGCTAACCACTGTTTAGTTTGTTGTTTGCTCTCTCCGCCCTGTTTTAAATATTTAGGTTTACAATCGTTGCTTTCCAGTCTGGAGGATCCTTTCCAGAATCTAACCAGCTTTGAAGAATAATCTGTAATTTGTTCATTAGCTCTACTGCCACCTCCTCAATACTCTGGGATGTAGCCCATCAGATGCAGCAATATATCAACCATAAATTCAGTGAGGTTTTGAAAGACATACCTTTTATTAATTCTAATTTCCTGCTGTTCCCCATTTTCACCAGTCACTCTGTTCCCCTGTATTTCTGGAAGTTTCTTTCTGTATCTTCCTCAGGGAGATGGACACAATATATTGCTCTCAGCGGACACATGGGTTCTGTCAGCCAGTGAATATATCGGAGGACTGCACTCCAGTGATGATGGATATGTTATTCACTCCTGGCTGGAAAGTTCCAGAATTAATCCAGTTTAATTCATGGTGAGCATCAGCACGGTCCTGTCACTGGTATGAGGCTACACAGTATACTGAAGGAGGGGACACAGCTCAGTGACCACCTCAATTTTGGTTTCATTCCTGACACCTGGTCCAACTTAAACAAATGTCCCGGGAAATCCAAGGAAAGATAATGCCCTGATTGATAGAGCTTCCCTTCTGTTGTGTCTCATCTCTATTTGTTTACCATGGACCCAGACACTCTGTGAATGCAGTGTACAGAGTGGGGTCACCAGACCCAGCAGCTGACAATACAAACCTGAGATAAGCATCCACAGAAACCCCACTGATTTTCCAATGACAGGAACAAGTCAATTCCCCACACGGAATGTGCACGCGTTCTGTGTTGAAAATTATTTCCACTCCTGAGTTTCTCTACCTGGCTGAGAAAGCCGTTGCATCTCTGCACAGTCCCATAGAAACAGTTTCTCTCTCCAAAGAATCAGTTGACAATGTAACATTACCTTTCTCTACATCTGAGCAACTAAAAGGGCAGCACCGGTATTGCTAATGGATTTGATCATCACACTCAGAGGAGAGAGGTACAGGGAACCTAACTCACTTTAAACAGTGACAAATCTAAATGGATGCAATATTCAGGAATATGGGAAAACGGGGAAATGTGAGAATAAATTGCCAGTTTGTTTTCCTTTCAGTTCATCATCAGCAATCCCCTTGCTCACTTTTTATTTCTTTTCCTCTCTTTTTCTGGCCATTTTTCCATCCATTCAATTTAAAACTGGCCCCCACCTCTCTCTCCAACCTAACAATCATGATACCAGGATAAATAATATCATTGCACAGTTTGTTTTCAGTTGTGAAACAGGGTCACTGGAATCAAACGGATATCTGCATTTCTCCTGACAGAGGCTGCCATACCTGCTGAGATTCTCCAACACTTTCAGTTGCTGGAGAATTTTATTTTCGATCTCTAGCATCCACCTTTCCTTGGTTTATTTCACCTTTTATGCTGTTGTTTCTCGGGATGCCAGCATCACGGGCAAGGGCAGCATTTGTTGTCCATCACTGATTGTCCTTGACAACGCGATCATTTATCAAGACAAAATGGAACCCACAATGTTGTTGTGGGTCTGAAGTCACACCGAGTTCAGACTGGGTAATAATGTTAAGTTTCCTTCGCAAAGACTATCAGGGAAATAATGAAAATAAATCTTAACGGTTTCTGGTTTCCATGATTGAAATTAGGTTTCATTCCAATTTTTGTCATTTGAACTTAAGCCCTGTCATCGGCTGTGGTAGGATTTTAAACACTTGGAGTCACAGCCCGTGCCTCTGAATTACCCGTCTAGTTACATGATCATTCTGATACAGAGTCCTTATTGCCTAGTCCGTATTCTCTAGTTGCTGCCAGAGGGAGATGGTGGGGCAATCAGTTTAACTACCAACAATCAAATGGATTTTGGGAAAAAAAGTGAAAGGGAGATTGAGAGACAATTTCATGTAAGATCACAGGTTTCAGTATGCTGAAATGAAGACATTTCGACAGCATCCTGCAACATGAGCCAATATTCCTGGGAATGATAGGTGAAGGGGATGTTAGCGTCAATAAAGATGAGGGAGAGTTTTAGATGAACATTTGTTCTGCAACTTTGTAACTGGGTGTAGGGTCAGCAGAGAATTCGACTCATTGGGCTGAATCTAACAATAGTTTGTCACAGTGACATGTTCATTGAGTGTGACAGCGTGATTGTCTGTACGAGATTGAACTTATTTCATGATGCCATCTTATCAAACTCAGCTCATTAACTACCCACTCAATCTCATAGTGTTCCTCGCATTCAATGCCACCCCAATTCTCCAACCCAATATGGCTGGAGGGACTCACTATCGTACTGTTGTCCCTGGCAATTCTATGATCACTGACACTGGTGTCATCTTTCAAAGACCATTGGGCACACTGATGAACTTCCTCAGTTTGAAGCCACCCTGCACAGTTGACCCTGAGCATGGCAGATAAGGGGAACTAACACCACAATTTTTCAACAGCGGGAGAGAGATCATAGTGGATGGGCTAGTACAGGGGGTCCATTCTCTTCCCAGAGGAGGCCTCATCACCAGCCGCATCAAGCATGAACTTAGCTCACCACCCAGCTCAATGCAGTATCTACACACACACGCACACAAGCACACACACACACACACGCACACACACACACACACACAAACACACACTTTGAATGCGGAAAACTCCAGATAGTGTTCTAAAGAATTCCCAGTTTCAGGTATAGGAACTTTCAGTCATTCAACCGCCTGGGTTCCTGCAAAAATGTCCACTTATTTTTATATCCAATCACAATTAGTAATCTGGCTATTTCAATTTGTCTCACTTTATTGTATTCAGCCAATCATTCTAAACACTTGTCCTATTATGAAATACAATTTTGAGCAGAGAACTTTTTATCCTCAGCTGTTATCTTGACCGTTATCTGAATTGTAACATTTTCCTTGTTATGAAAGTTTCTCTTGCCCTTTGTCTGTGCCTGTTTCTGTCTGTAACAGTTACACTGTCCCCCACTCAGTTGGCTGGATGGCTGGTTTGTGATGCAGAGGGAGGCTAGAAGCGCAGGTTCAACTCCCCCACACTGACTGGAGTTACCATGAAGGGGACGCTCTCTCAACATTGGGCAATCTAGCATGGTCAATCGACTCTAAGCTGCACATCTGTGTACTCTGGGAGCGAACTGGAGCATTGGGAGGTAACCCGCACAGATACGTGGAGAATGTTCAAACTCACCTGAGGTTGGAATTGAACCCAGCTCCTTGGTGATGAGCGGCCGCAGTGCTAACCACATATCCCTCATACTCCTCAGTTAATTCTGTTAAATACTTGTAGCTGACTGAAGAAATCCAACTGACTTATTCTGATAACTGACCCTGACCCAGTCTGAGACCTTTATCATCGGTCATATTGCCAACCTGGTTACATATAAAATTTGTTGTGAGCAGTGGAGGTGTGGGACTAGAGAAGGAAACAGTGACACTCTCCAACCTCAGTCAGAACCGGAGTGAGGAGAAATTCACAAAGTGGGAATTTGTTCAAGTGGGAATTCTCTCACCCAGAAGATTGGGAGGGCTGAATCTTCATATTATATCGAGGCTGACTTTGTCTGATTTCCCATAGACAGGCGAATCAGGGGTCATAGTGAAATCAGAGAAAAGTGCAACCGGGAACACAATGAGATGAACCATGACCTTATTGACTGGTGGAATAGTGTCAAAGTGCCGAATGGCCCAGTTGTGTCTGTCAGCCCTATGTGCTGATGTTCCATTCAGCCCTTCGGAGCAGATTGAGGCCACTCCGATGGTTTTGGTGTAGTTTGGCAAATGTATTGGAAAATCCAGGCTGGGTCAGGCAGTGACCCTCTTCCCCCAATCCCTCTTTTTAGGCTTCTCCTCTCAGTCACTTCTGCTCCTGATGTAGGTCATGTTACAGGCCCAGACTCGCATTGAATACAGCCCCCATTCCCCACACAAGGTCAACTCAGACAAATCCTCTGCTGTCTCTGAATGCAACATTTTACATCATGACTTCCAGGAAAATAATCAATTATTTTCCAAAAACATAAATAAGAACTTAAGTAATTGGAACCTGCGCTGTCATTCAAGAAGAACGTGGCTGATCTACTCCACGGCTCAACTTCACTTTCCTGCTAACCCCTTGCGTCCTTCAACTCGTTGAAATGTCACAAACAAATCCACCCATTGTAAATACAATCAGTGACGACACCTCCACAACTCTCGGGGTTAGGAAATTCCTAAATCGATATTCCTTATTCTGTATCTAAATTCCTGACTTCGAGACTCTGCCCTGGTGTGGAATCACATTCTCAATACCGACCTTGTCAAGCCCCCTCCGTATCTTGTCCGTTTCAGTAATGACACCCTCATTCATTTAAACCACAATCAATAATCGCCTCAGCATTTTTGATGTATTCAATAGTTCAATCCTTTCATTCCAAGAACCAGTCTAATGAACCAACATTTCTGCATCAACATGCTGACGTTATGTTTCATACACAGAAACACGCCACTCCGTTGTACTGCTCCTTTTTTGGGAGTCCTCTCCATTTCATAACAGTCTACTTTTTGGTTGTCAGTGTCATCCTCAAACTCGGATGTATATTGCACTCAGTTCCCGCTGTCAGGAACTGAGTTCAGCTCTTGCCATCGGACTGATATCTGTGGTACTCCAGAAGATACATTTTTTTCATAAAGATTGATGACACTCCGATTTCCAAGTGCTTACCAAGTGTCATCCCATGCTCATACATTATCCATCATACTATGAGCTTCTGTCTTGCGTAAGAACCATTACTTTGTGATATCTTTTGGAAAATCTTTGGAAAGCCTCATGTCTACCAGTCCCCCTTTATCAAGTCCACTTGTTACATTCTCATGGATTTCCAGAAAAACTTTGCATGATTTTACACGCAAAATATAGTTCGCCTTTAACAAGACCACGCTGACTCTGTGTGAAGCTTTTCTAAATGCCCTGCAGTCCCTTCCTTAATAACAGACTCTCACAGATTCCCAGCAATAATGGTTAGGCTAAATGGTTTCTGCTTTCGGTCTCGCTCGTTTCTTGAAGACAGGCACCACATTGGAGGGTCTCCAGTTTCACTGGATCACTCCTTTAATCCAGAGAGTTATGGAATATTTCACACAGTGCCACCAGCCACTCTGGGACCACTTCTTTTAAAACCAGCTATGAATTGTTGATGACCTGTTTACCCTTGGTCTTATCTGTTTGAGAATTGCCTTGTTCATTCTGTTAGAGACAGCTCAAGATCTTCCCTCCTATTACCATTTTGTTTTTACCATTGAAATATTTACAGCACCTTCCCCTGTGAGGAACGACATAAAATACTGGTGTAAATAATCTGTCTGTTCCCTATATCCAGTTCCCCAGTCACACCCTCCAAATGTGCTCAATATACTTTCCTAACTTCCTTTTTTACCAAAGATCACACACACACACCTCTTTAACTCTTCCCACATACATGGAAAAGCTCGTCCTGCTTGTTTTTATATTTCTTGCCAATTTGCTTACATCACATCTTTTCTTCCCTTTCCTTCGCTTTCGATATTCAGACAGTCATATCGCATACAAACTCAATCTTTGATCCACATTGTCCATTCCAGCCAGGTTTTCCAAATTACACGATGTCAATCCTCTTGCGTTTGGCCCATCTGCGTCTCAACGGTCCCCATTCACATGTTTGTCCAAATGTCTTTTAAATGTTGGAGCTGTACTTGCATCTGCCAGTCTTCCTCTGGCAGCTCATTCCATAAACACATCACCCTCTGTGTAAAAAAAAGTTTCCTCTTCCTCCCTTTTAAATCTTCCCTCTTCCAGCATAAACCTATGTTTTTCTGATTTGATTTTGCTATCCTGTGGAAAAGATCTTGGCTTTTCACCTTGACCATGCCTCCCCTGATTTTGTAAATTATCTACAATGTCACCCCTCAACCTCCTACACTCCATTTGATACTAACTTCAAGAACAAGATCGGGCCTGCAAATTTGTAACAATGCTAAAAGTGACAGGTAAACAACACTCAGCCCAAACTTCATACTGTTATTTGTTTCCTTCTTTATGTCACAATACTGAGGCAGCATAAAAATCTTACTAGTGCCAATAAGCCGTGAAGCACCTGAATTCCTTTGTCTGATGGTGGTGATCTCTGCAGTGAAAATGTATCTCTGGCCAGATCTATATAATACCACATGTTCAGCATTCTCCCTCCTGGCCTGCATATGACTTTATGTGGTTTTGTCTCAATACGGCACTCAATAGAGAGAACCCCTTTCCTCCATTCACATCTTAATTTAAACTCATTTTATACCATCTTCTCGTTCACCACTGCTAAAAGCTTGTTTATCTGTTGGCACCCCCTCTTTTCCCGTCACCTACCCCCACCTCTGGCAAGGAACTAAAATGCCCAGTTTCCAACCCTTTTCAGTTCTGCAGAAGTGTCACACTGGACTTGAAACGCTAACTCTGTTTCTCTGTCTCTGCAGATGCTGAAAGACCTGCTGAGTTTCTCCAGGAATGGATAGGCACAGCACAAATTTTCAATTAAACAAATAACTATGAATACTTGAAATAAAAATGCACAAACTGCTGTTGAAATTGAGAGCTTTGTCAAAGGGTCACTTGACACGAAAGATGAACTCAGTTTTCACTTCACAAGATGCAGCCAGACCTGCTTAGTTCATTCAGTAATTTATGTTTTTGAACATTTTTCAAAGATGTGTGTTGACTCTGCTCAAACGCCCTGTCCAATACAGAGCGCTGTACATTGGGAAGTGAACAAAAACGCAAAGTGCACAAGTGCATTGGCTCTGAAACGACATAAGGCTGGCATCGCTGACACGACAGAGGTCTTAGTCATGGTCAGGGAGAAACACAGAGGAAAAAACATTCATTACAAACATAGAAGATGTTATGATGGGAAAGAAAATGATTCAGATTAATATGTTCAAGTATTTGAGTAATGTAACAAATTAGAGGTGTGACATTAGGGAGAGACCCTCAGCAGAATGAGATTATGAAACTGGATGTGTTTGCACATCAGAAACCAGGTTGCATCACTGAGTACAGGACTGATGGGTGAATGCGTCTCGGTGTGAACTGGGAGAAAGTCAGTAGAATTGATTTGCAGATATTGCAGCTCACACTGGGTTATCATGTGATGCTGTAGATCACAGCATAAGCTGTAGCAGAATTGCGTTCAATCACAATCCATAACTTTTCCCCCAGGACAATCCATCACTGTCCCATTATCATCAAGCCGAGTGATGGTTCAGTGTCGAGTTTGGGTGAACATGCCAGAGTCAGACCCATGTGTATCTAAACCTGATGACAACCCACTAAAGCTACCGCACTTGACTGGTTACATTCCAAACAGCAGAACTACCATCTGGTGGAGAAGGGGAAATGATCCCAAGGCAAACAGATAAGATCTAAACACTGCAATCAAGCCACATCCTGTCATCTATTTCGATGGATTAATAAACAACTTACAGGAGGAGAAGGCTCCACAAATATCCTCAGCCCTGCACAGCAGTGTAAAAGACAAGGATGAGGTATCTGCACCATCCTCAGCCAGAGTTCCTCAACTATATCCAGTCCCATAACAAGGGAATGACTACTATATGACCATTTACCACGCCCTCAGTCCTGTCTCCCGATCATCATATTGGTGGGAGTTCTTTTCGACAGAGCTGTCAAGCAGCACAGAAATAATGTGCTCAGTCTTATTTTCGACAGGCCCCCATGTGGAGATGGTGCTGTTGTGGAAATGTCACTGGATTACTGATCCAGACAGGGATAATGCTCTGGCAGCTGGTGGAAGTTGAAAACAATTAACAAAATATCGAGACATAAAACCTGGTGCCAGTAATATTGACCTTGAATCTAATGCCCATTGAAAACATCTGTTCCTACCCCAATGTACTTTCAGGAAATGAATCTCCCGTGCTTCCTGGTCTGGCCTACAACTGTATCCAGACATGTGATAAACTCTGCAATGGTCTCTGGAACGGCCAAGCAAGACACTCAATTGTATCAAATTGCTCTGAGTTCTTAAAGGATAAAACCAGACAGAACACGGCAACAAGCTTGAGAAGAGGCAACGGGAAACACAGTCCTTTCAACCAGACAGATGCTGCCTTTCTCATGTTTAAGAGCTTGTGACAACAATGACAGAGCTTTCCCGCACACTGCACAGAAACATCAGGAAGGGGGCAGGGCAATTGACACTATTAGCTTTCCCCATTCTAGCTCATGGAGACAAGTTCACTTTTATAACCCTAGTTAGTACATTCTTCAGAAACTCATCAATTCCTGTCTTATGATGCTCAATGATTGACCCATACAATCACAAAAGCACTGACTCTGTACTGACATAAATACAGCACGATCTACATTAGTTCCACTTTCCGATACGAGGCCCATACCATGTATGTTATGGCACTTCAAGGTAACGACCATGTATTTATTAATGGTTGTGAGGTTACCTGTGCCAACTGCCCTCTCAGGAAGTGCATTCCAGACCCCAATAGCCTCTTGATGAAAACCAATCCTTAAATCCTGACTAAACATCAAACCCTTCACTTTAAAATTGTACTCCCTTGCTCTTAGCCCTTTGGCTGAAAGGAACAGCTGCTGTCTATCCATCCTGTCCATGCCCCTGGTAATCTTATCTTTCTGAAGCACGTTCATCTCAACCTTCAATGCTTTAAAGTAAACCACCCGAGCTGATCTACTCCATCCAAGGGAACATCCTGGTGAATCTCCACTGCACCCTCTCCAGTGCAATCACATACCTCCTGTAATGTGACTCCCAGACATGCACATAATATTCCATTCTACCTAACCAAAATTCCACATAGCTCTTATAATCTATGCCTCCATGAATAAAGGCTATGTTTATGGTCACTATGCTTTTTCAACTTGTGCATTAACCCATTTAATCACATTCAGGAATATGTGGAGAAGCACCCTCTGAGCTTCCTAGTGTGCTGCTATTCATTGAGTTCTCCCCTGTCTGGTTCCTTCTTCCAAAGTACATCACCTCATATTTATCAGGGTTACATTCCACTGGCCATTGATCCACCTATTTGATCATTCCATCTGTATCTTCCTGTAATATAAGGCCTTCCACCTCACTTCCAACCAACCAGCCAAACTTTGTGTCAAACGCAAACTGGTTTATCACACTCACCCCAAACCCCTCCATATTCACAACGGCATCATTTATGAATACAACAAATAACAAAGTTAAAAATCACACAGCACAAGGTTATAATCCAACAGTTTTATTCAGAAGCACTAGCTTTCACAGCGCTGCTTCTTCATCACGTGTTTACGATCTTCGAAAGATCATGCCTCCAAATAAACTGTTGGACTATCATCTAGTGTTCTGTAATTTTTAAACTTTGCCCAAGCCAGTCCAGCACTGGCATCTCCGAAACACAAATAATATGGGACAAAGCATTGATCCCTGTGGTACACGATTGGATCCTGGTTTCCAGTCAAACAGACTTCTAACAGCAGACCTTCTGTCTCCTACCACTAAGTTGATTTGGATGCAACTTGGCAAGTCATTAATGAGTCCTACCTTTTCCCTGGTTATTCTGCTCCACTTGACGTACCAGTAGAATGTCTGGGGATTCTCCATAATCTTTCCTGCCAGCAGGGTTCCATGTCGCTGTGTTCGTCAGTCCCCTTCAAATGAAGAATTGTCTTCTTATTGCTATCTGAAATGGTCTATCCTTTACCTGACATTATTTTTCTTAAATGTAGAGTGGACAGCCAGAGAAAAATCCTGTTTATTTCCACCTTGTCATATGCTTAGTGACTTTTCTAAATTTCACTATGTTCACCTCTCATTCTTTGAAACTCTAAAGAACACAGGCCGGGTTTCCACATCTGGCAATCTCACCATCTGAGGGATTAATCTGGAGAATGTCCATTGCACATCCTCCGTGATCAGTATATCCTTTCTCAGATTGGGTCACCAGCACTGGACTCAATACTTTATGTACAGTTCCATTAGCAAGCTGTGATACTGCTTCAGCATGATCTTCAGACTATGTTATGATTCTCTTAAATGAAGGCGAACCTGGCTTTAACTTTCCACTTCTATATATTCCTCTAATTATCATTCACACTACTTTATTTATGATTCACTGCATGAGTTCTTATAAAAAAGCCTTCTGAAAATCAAAATATGCCATTTCTATGTTGCAATAAACAAGTTCATATCATTCTGAAGTTTGTTAAGGATGAAGACTCTGTCAGTGCAAAGTGATTCTCTCCAATGTTGCTGTTAATTTCTAAATATCCAATATCACATCCTACACAATAGATTCCATCGGTTTCCCTACAGATGTCAAGTTAATTGGTCTGCAGTTCTCCACACTATCTCTTCTTCCCTTTGCAGATGCTTGAATCCCTTCCATTCATCTACAATGCTTGGAACACATTTACTGACTTCCAGCCTCTGCAGAATGTACAGGAAAATAAAACAGTCATCGACAGCACAATTAATTGCTGATTTATTTCTAATATTTTGATACGAAGTACAACTGGCTCATCAGACTTAGCTCAATCCAGCTACAATACTACAATGCTAGTCTTCAACTATTACGTTGTGACTGACATGAATTTAGTTCCACAAGCTCCATGTGATCATTTGGTATTTCTCAGGGATTTTCTGTATCTTCCTCCATGAAGACAGATGCAAAGTAACTGGTTACTTTCTTGGTAATTTCCCTGTTCTCCATAATAACCTCTCCTCTCCCGATTACAAAATTCCACATTTGACCTTGCTTTTATTTTGTATTCTTTGCAATACAGATTGTAGATTTATGTAAACTTCATGTTCTTCCGTCACAGTATCATTAAAAGCCTACTGTGTGGAAAAGGCCCTTGGGCTCAACAAGTCCACCCTGCCCCTCCGAAGAGTAACCACCCAGACCCATTCCCGTCCGATTCTACATTTTTCGACTGATGCACCTAATCTACACCTCCCTGAACACTTTTTGCAAATAAGCACAATTCACCTAATCTGTGATTCCTTGGACTTTGGGAGGATTTCGGAGCACCCGGAGGAAACTTACGCAGACAAGGAGAGAATATGCAAACTCCACACAAACAAATTTTTGAGAATTCCCCGGCTGCCACAATGTCTAAAATTTTTATGAGCTCATTTCTTATGATTAATATAATCTTTAATTTATTATATTAGCCTTCATTAAGTCACTTGCCCTTTCCTTGGTGATTCTACTTTGAAGAAATAGACATATTTTTCAGACATTGCAGGATTTCTGTAGATCTCCTGGTTCTGAACAGGTGTATCCAAGAACACAGCAAGAGTTGCGAGAAGATATTGCAGGGGCCCTGGCTGATCTTTTTGCATCACCACTGTCCACGGGAGAGGTCCCAGAATACTAGAGGGTTGTAAACGTTGTGCCCTTGTTCAAGGAGGGCTGCGAAGAAGAATCTGTGAACTATCGACCAGTTAGCATGACAACTGGGACATATAATGTCCTTGAGAAGGTTCTGAGAGATAACATATGCATGCATTTTAAAAGATACGGTTTCATAAGGAGCAGCCAGCACTGCCTTGTGCATAGGTTATCCTAGCTCACAATTCTTTAGCGTTCTTTTGAGGAAGGGACCTGGAATATTGATGAGGGTAGGGTGGTAGATCTAGTCTATCTAGATTTCAGAAAGGCTTTTGATAAGGTTCCACATGATAGGCTGCTCTGAACGGTTCGATGGCATGGAATCCAGGAGTATCTGGCAAATTAGACACTCAATGGGCTTGATGGGAGAAGGCAGAGGTTAATACTGGAAGGATGCTTGTTGGACTTGAGGCCTGTGATTAGTAGAGTGTCTCAGGTGGCAGTGATGGGCCTATTACTGTTTGTTACCTATATCAATGATTTGGATGAGAATGTGCAAAGCATGATTAGTAATTAGGCTGATGACAATAAAATAGGCAATACTGTGAACAGTGAGGAAGGTTATCAGAAATTGCAGCAGGACCTTTATCAGTTGGGGAAGTGGGCTGAGAAATGACAAATGGAGATTAATATAGATATATGTGGGGTGTTGCATTTTGGAAAGTCAAATCCAGGTTGAGGTTTCGTGGTGAATGTTAGACCCCGAAGGATTGTACAGGAACAGAGGGACCTTGGAGCTGAGGTCCGTGGTTTTTCTGAAAGTAGGTGCATGTAGACAGAGTTGTGAAAAAGGCTTTTGGCAAACTGGCCTTCATCAGCCAGGGCACTGAGTATAGAAGTTGGCGAGTTATATTGCAGTTGGACAGGACGCTGGTGAGACTTGCACTTGGAATATTGTGTTCGGTTTTGTTCACTTTGCCAGAGGAAGGATATGATTAAACTGGAAAGAGGACTGAAGAAATTTACAAGGATGTTTCCAGTACTCGACGGTCTGAGTTGGAGGGAGAGTTTGGACTGGCCAGAACATTTTTCTTTGAGTGTAAGAAACTGACGAGAAATCGTATAGAAAAGTATAAAACCATGAGATGCATGGATAAGGTGAATACACTCATTCTTTTTGCCAGTTTTGGGAATCAAGGTCTAGAGGACATCTGGTTAGAGGTGAAAGAATAAAAAGGATCTTGAGCACCAACGTTTTTACGCAGAGATTGGTACACATCTGGAATTAGCAGACAGCGGTTTGGTTGAGGCACATACATTAATAACGTTCAAAAGGCTTTTAGCCAAATACGCAGATAGGAAAGATTTAGAAAAATAAGGGGCAAGGGCAGGGAAATGGAATGAGCAGGATGGACATTTTGGTCGGTATGGGCCACTTTGGTCCAAACGGCCTGTGTCCAAGCTGCAGGGCTCCATGGTTCTATGACTGTAACAACCATTGCCTGTCCAGAACTTCATGCTCAAACATTCTATATTGTATGCAGGTGCCGCGTAAAATATAACATATTAACATCTCTAGTCCTCAGAGCAAGGTTACTGATGGGTCCTTCTGACCACACAACACCAAATCCAAAATTATCTGCTCTCTTGTTTGAGTTACAACATACTTTTCAAGCAATCTGTTGTACGCTTGTAGAATTTATTTTTCACAACATTAGCAGTCACTTAGTTAACGCAGTTTAGACGCAATTTGAGATCATGCAATAATACTGTAGCACCCACAATATTTGCATCTCCAATTTCCAGAGCATACAATGCACAGAATTTGCACGAGAGCATTGGTTTAGATACATAATACACCAATGCTTGCTTCTCCTTCCTATTTGTAAATTCCATCCAAACTGATTCTGTGGAATCTGAGGGACAAGTTCTGTGGTGTTATTAGTGATAGACTTGGACAAGACATTCGGGGAGGCTCACCTCGACGCTGACATGATCTGAAGAAATGACCAGCATCACAGGACAAGTATCAGTATCCACCCCACTCTGTCAGGTTAACTGTTACCGTACTCTCTCTGCTCCCTTACACTCACTACCTGTTATAGCACCTACCCCCTAACAAGGCTTACATTCTATCTCCTAATATGGCTCATGCACTCACACTCTCACTATTGAATTCAGCACCTTTCCCACTCCACCCCCACCCCGCACGCTCTCTCTCCCTTCACTATACTCCCAACACTAATAACCCTGCATGGATACAACACTGTGGACTGACTCCCTCCGGACACCTGACCATTCCGCCTCCCTCTCCACCTACACCAGCACCAACAGCAGGGCCACACATTCCCACTATTGCTCCCTCCCCCCTTTCTCCCATTCCAGGAGAAATGGGCTGTAATAGGAGAGAAAGGGCCAGGTCAGATTGTGGACCACCCAATATCTGATCCCTCCAACCCCCCACCCCCACCCCGCCATGTGCGGAGGACCCTGGTATGAGCCGGAGAGGACCGGGGCGTGTCGTATGGAGATTCCGTGACATCCATGTCCCTTCAACTGAGTAAAAAAAAATGTTCAGTGAAGGGCAATTCGAACTTTAACTACTCTGTCTGTTCTCACAATTTTCTCCCTCCCAAAACAACAAATATCTCATTTCAGAGAGATACAGACACAAAAATATTCAGAGACATATGTAAACACGCTAATAAACTGACGCTCACAGTACATACACAGAGATGGAACCGCACGCAAGTAGTGGCATACAGAGACATAGACAGTTGCACACAAATAGACACAAGCACAAGTAAAATGTACAGACTAATACACAGATGAACCGATGTCAGCGCATAAATACACAAACACACAGACACGTGAACAAACACACACAAGTACAAATATGGACGCACAGAGACACAGACACTAGTGCTTATAAGACAGAGATAGATAGGTTTTTGATGAATAAGCCTGTCGTGAGTTACAGAGAGTAGTCAGGAGAATGATGTTGAGAAATCTCTAAGCCAGTATTAAATGGAATTCAGAGTCGATGGGCCGAATGTCCTAATTCTGCGTTTTTAATGCTCGTGTGGTGTCATGCTATCAGTTATTCTCTTCCTGGGACAGGAGCAGAGAATGAGTTTAATACATATTTGATTGAAAAGGGTCAGTGGTCCTATTAGACAGAGGGCTGAATGGTTTATGTCTATGCCTAATTATTCTGGCCTTGTGTTTCAAAAGAGGTGGCGATTCCATGTGAGGTGAACACAGTTTAAAATAACAGGTCCCACACTGAAATAAGGTCGCCCCTTTCACTTTAGTGTTGTACTATCTGTAAGGTGCTCATCCTCAGGGAGCAGTGAGGACTCGGTTTTTGAAGATATTCACGACTGATTTTTGCTGGACAGGAGAGTCAATATTTATTGAGAACAGACACGAGACGGATGGTCGAACACAATCGGATCAGTCATGAGCATTCTGACGGAGGCGCCGAATGACCAACTGCTGCCCCTACCCCATGTGTTGTGCCCTCAAGCCACCCCTCGAGGCTGTTACAGTATATAATGCTGCCCCAATCCATGTGTTGTTCCCTCAATCCACCCTCGATGCTGTTACAGGGATATACTGCTGCCACTACCCTATGTGTTGTTCCCTCCATCCACCCCTCGAAACTGTGACAAAGATAGGAGGCCACCTCTTTCAGCCAGTCATTATCGTTACCATGAAACTGGAGGAGACCATTCTGCGTATTTAACGATTTACGGAGGAAAATAGAACTAATCATCTTAGCTCATTGAGTACATTTTACTGCACAGGACACCACGTAAACATCTGAGCTGCTACACAGGAAGCTGTTCCTAACAGGGATAAATGTTTATTTTCACATTACAAAGCTGCAACTGGTGGAGTGCCTCAGAGATCACTGTGGGATCATCAACTTTCAATATCTGTATCAAAGATCTGGGGGAAGGGGCTGAATATACCAAAGCCCAATTAGCTCAAACACCAAGCAGGTCATCCAGTATGTCATCAAATGGAGGTCGTGTGTGATCAATGTCATATAGGCAAAGGGAGGTTAGTGAGCAAACCTTCACCAGATATAGCATAATGTGAGTTGTCTATTTTGGATGGAACGAAAAAACAATGGTAAACAATTTAAGTGGAGAGAGAATAGAGAACTCTGTGATACAGAAGGTATTCATGATCCTGGTACATGAATCATATGTAGTTAGTCAGCACTTGCCGTAAGTGGTATGGAAGATAAGTGGAATGATTGTGTTTCTGGAAAAGGGTACCAGGTTTCATCAGGAATGTTTTACTGCATCTGTACCGGCAAAAGTGAGGAATGCAGATGCTAGAGATCAGAGTCGAACAGTGTGAGGCTGGAAAAGCGCAGCCAATCAGGTAGCATCAGTTTAGCAGGAGAATTGGTGTCACGGGTATAAGTCTTTCATCAGGAATATGCCTGAAACATCGAGTCTCCTGTTCGTTGGGTGCTGCCTGACCTGTTGTGGTTTTCCAGCATCATATTTTTCGAGTCTACATCTGTACAAGGCATTGCTAAGACCACATCTGTCACATTAAGTGCAGTTTTGATCCCTTAACCTAAAAAAAAGTTTTAGAAGCTTATCAATAATGTTTTGCTCACACATACCTGGAGTAAAGGCCTTTTGTTCTGAAACATTATCAGTTTTGGTCTTAGATGAGAAATCTTTCTGAAGCATACACGATTTTGAGAACAATCAGCTGGATGCATATTTTCTCTTCTCAAGGAGACAAAAACTATGGAATAAATTTTAAGAATTTTAAGAATAAAGTGTATTGATTTTAGCACAGATATTATGAAACCATCAAACGATTTTTTAAAATTAAGCATTTGCATACCAACAGATCATCAAATTATAAAGCAAGAATTTTCTCTTTTTTTAATGAAAGGCACTGTGTATAACAACAGCAATGATGCACTTGCATATCGTCCATTATGATCCATTCCAGAGAATGTTCACGACGAGCGCACACGGTCCAGTTTGCTGTTCAGTTGACATGGTTGCTTGTTTCAACACGGAGAGGGAGAACAATGTTCCCTGCCTGAGAAGCAGCAGCCGATTGATCCCTCTATCTTCTTTTGTTCCACCTGACAACAGTAAATGTCTGACTCACCGCTACCTGCTGAGTCACGGAGTATTGGAATCTCTCTACCGTCTGAAGCAAAGGGAATTCAGCTAAATCCAACTGTTCCTGGGAGAACTCACATCACAAGTAACGTCTCTGAGCAGAATGGGTGACACAGCTGCTCAGTGGTTTGCACTGCTACCTCACAGCAACAGGGCCCCCAGGTTTGATTCCAGCCTCAGGTGACTGTCTGTGTGGAGTTTGCATATTCTCCCTGTGTCTGCCTGGGTTTCCTCCAGGTGTTTCTGTTTCCGCCCACTGGTCCAAAAAATGTGCAGGTCAGGTGAATTAGCCAGGCTAAATTGCCCATAGTGTTCGGTGCATTAGCAGAGAGAAATGGGACTGGGTGGGAAAATCTTCGGAGCGTCTGTATGGACTTGTTGGGCTGAAGGACCTGTTTCCACACTGTAGGGAAACTAATCTCATCACTTCAGAGGACAGAATAACATTTGGGACAGTCTATCATCTACCCATTCGCTTTGAGTTCAACTATCGTGAAACTCTGGAAAGCTTTAATTTTTCAGTTTTGTCTTAAGATGTGTATGTTTCACAATTTTCTAGAAGTTGACCAAGGCTGACATTTATGTCATTAGTCATATCACTAAACTTTGAAATTTGATGTAAACAGTGGAGCAGTGTGAATACAAAAGGAAACACTGACCCTGCAACATTGATTGGAGCACGAATGACAAATTCTAAAAGGGCTGTTCAAGTGGGAGTTCCCTTCCCCAGAAGTTTGTGGTGCCTGGATGTTTACATTTAATCAAAGTTGTGCCTGTTAAATACTTAATAAGAAATGTAGGAAAATGGTGCACATACAGAAGAAGTACTGCTGAGACCACAATCAGATCAGCTACGATCTTAGTGCGAGCCACAGCCAAGACAAAGTGCCTAATGGCCCACACCTGCTCCTCAGTCCGATATTCCGATATTCCATTCAGCCCCTCACAGCTCCTGCGCAGGAGTAGACAAAGGCCACTTGCTGGAAATACCTGGTCCACATTAATACAGGATCTCGTTCTGTCCTCACAATTGTCACACAAAGTTTGGCGTGAGTTAAAAAATGTTAATTCAAAACCCAGGCTGGACTCAAAACACACCTCTGGTCGATTAATAGAGTGTCTCCTCTCTGCAACTTGTGCTTCATTTGTTGGTCATGGTGCAGATCCAGATTCACTGTGAATACAGTCCCCATACCTCACCCTGAGATGACTCATAAAATGCTTTGCTCTCTGTAACTGCAACATTCAATCACGGAAAGTTCAGGAAAATTACAACCATTAACTTCTTAATTACGAATATGAGAACATAAGGAACTGGATCGGATGGTAATTCGGATGGTCACTCCTGCCGTGCCATTGTATAAGATTATAGATGATCGACTGTTGTTATCTACTCTGCGTTATTCCCCAATTCTTCACATCCCTCAATTCCATGGCAGGTCAAAAACCCATCTACCTCATCTGTAAATGCTTTCAGTGATATAGCTCCCCTAACTCTCTTGAACAGATAGTGAGAAGGTTACACACCCAAACATACACAATAACCTATTTGTATATTCAAAAGAGGTGAACACAGCAGCTCATGTAAGAGTGCCAGACCCTGATATCAAGGCAGGAGTTGATTCAGGATGGTATCAAGAAACGTTGACTGAATTAAATTTAGTAGGAATCAGCCACAATCTTTCCACTGGGGGTCAACCATCGCACAGAGATAGATGCTCATGCATGGTGGACATCAATCCATTCAGTCCCGGTACATCCCTACAGGAGATCCTCAGGGTAGCTTCTCGACACAGTCATCTTCAGCTGCGTCATCAATGTCTTCCCCCTTCATTACATCAGAAATAGGGATGATCACTGAAGATCACACAATTTTTAGAACATCCCCACCCCTCCCCCCACCCACCGAACTCCTGAAGCAGTCTATGTCCATGTGCAGCAAAACCCGGACAGCATTCCAGTTTGTGCTGCTTAAAGTGTCGATAAAATTTATGTAATAGCAGGGCACACATACATTGCACATTTCCATAGTTAAAAGAGGAGCTCATTTAGCATCTCAATCTGGTTACACACGAATATGAGCTAGCATTCAGCCCATCGAAACTACTGAACGGGAAGAGTCGTAGTATATTCAATACTCAAGCCTGTTACATAGGAAGAGGAGGGCTCTGGTCAGCACATCGAACTGTTAAACAGGAACAGGTGGAGCCCAAACAGTCTCTCGAAACTGTTCCACGGGACCAGGAAGAGGCCATTCAGCCTCGCAAAGGCTTATACAGGAACAGGAGGACGTCATGATGCTCCAACATTACAAAGCACAGGAGTAGATCATGATGTTTATCGTGGCTCCATTGTCTGTGGAGCATGTGCTACTTTAACGTGGTTTGCTGGCAGTGAGGAGGGAAGCCAGATGTTTTCTGTCAAGTCTCAAGGAGACATCTTCCATCTCCGAAAAGGCAGACCCATGTTTTCCGTGGGGATCCGAAGCTGTTCGGAATAGTTAACTGTTTTATATTGAAGGTATTGTGGCTGATGTTGGGATTATGAATAACATGACGTTCAGTGCAGGATCACACAACAAATGCACTGCATTAACATGTGGAGTTTTTATTCAAAGTATGGATTTTCTGCCCTCTTATTGATATGGGGAGTGGGGGGTGGTTGGGGGGAATGTTTTCAGAGGTTCTAAAAGTATCTAGAATTTCATAATGTTAGTAAAAAAAAAAGGGGCCGTGGGATCTATCACCGTTTCAGTGTCTGTTTAGAACATCATGTGTGATTGTCCATCCCCCTAAAGTTCCAACGCAATCCCATCTTATTGCGACAGATTAATGTTCACTCACTCCTCATGGTACCATCATCCCAGGGATTAGTTTGGTAGTACTCCTTTGAACTCTCTCTGTGGTAAGGAGATCATTCCTTATAAAGGAGAGAAAATCTGTGGACAATATCCCAAATACTGCCTCAACAAAACTCTCAGGGATGATCACATTGATTACTTTCCCTCACTTCGCCGTCTTCATTGCTTTCTAATGGCGTAAAAAGCATCATTCTCTATATATTGCCACTGATTCGAAATTTGCATCTTCCTTACATCTGTATGTCAGTGCCAATAAAACCAGCACCAGAGGAGCCTATCGAGATGGACATCACTCTCGGGGACAGACTCAATGAGATGGAATGTACCTAAAATAAGGAATAGTCTCCTACCTGATGGAAATGAACTGTAGCAATATGAGGCATATAAAGCCCTGGTCAGACCAGCATGTTATCCCTATCTTGAACTAAGTGGCTGGTCCAGCTGTTCCACTGGACGGTAAACAGTAAACCACATTGATCTGGGTTTGCAGTTACACGGAGACCTGATCAAGGAAGGATAACTCATTGCCTTCTCTAAAGGGCATGACGCAAGCAGATGGGCTTCTGTTTATTACGAATAATGATGGTTTCTTTTACATTCCATCAACTTGCTTCATGAGACATCAACAGATTATTATCTGTACCTCTACATGAAGAGTCAACGACTTGAGCACCACGCACTATCTTCCTGTCTGACAGATTCTGTGGAGAGAACAAGTTAAACATCTCAAGCACAATTGTCTTGTCATGGACATGTGGTTGGAAGGGACTGTAAACAGATGAATCCAGATACCATAGTGGCACAAATAAACAAGTTTATTCAGAAGTTGCACTGAGGTTGACGATTAGACTGGGACATCATAATTATGGCACTGGGCAGGATTGGTGAGTGGGGAGGAAATGGAAATGTATATCTGTGCAGGGCTAGAAGGATTATAGAGTTTGAGAACAGTCTGGTTCCTTCTCCCATATCAGTGAGCAATTTATTAATAGTAATTTCCTTTGTAGAATTTATCAGGAAAGGAATTTTTGATTGGAAATGAAGACACTGATTTCCCCTTTTCCACAATTTACCTAACATGAGCAGGAACACAGTTCAGCCCGATTTAATAGACAAAGAGAATGACTTTCTAGGAACACCAATCATACCATTACCTGTGCTTCTATCTTCTCCCTCTCAAATTGCAGAATAAATTCAAACATATTATGATTACTGCTTCCTTCGTGTTCCTTCACTATAAGTTCTCTTAAATAGTCTGCCTCATTGTACAACACTAAACCCAGTATTGCCTGTTCCTGTGTGAGCTCCACCACAAGCTGCTCCAAAAAGCCCTATCGAAGATACTCCACAAATTATTTTCTTTGCGAACCACTACCAACCTGATTTTCCCAGTCCCCCCGTGTATTGAAATCTCCCATGACTACTGTACTTTGCCTTTTCTATGCATCTTTTCTATCTCCTGGTGTATATTATGCCGCAGCTCTTGACTACTTTTTGGAATCCTGAACATAACGCCATCTATGTGTCTTTATTCAACGTTTGGGGATACTTAATTCTACCGCCTCTGATTTTGTGCCATCTGACCCTACTTTATGTAATACAGTCAGAAAGTTGTACAGTCAGAGAGATATACAGCATGGAAACAGATCCTTCGGTCCAACTCGTCCATGCCGACCAGATTACCCAACCTAATCTATTCCCATTTGCCAGCACTTGGCCTATATCCTTAGTACCTCTCCTATTTACAAACGCATCCAGGTGCCTTCTAAATATTGTAATGGGACCAGTGTCCACCACTTCCTCCCACAGTTGTTTCCATACACACATCACCCTTTGCATGAAAAAACTTGCACTTTTGGTCCCTTTTAAATCTTTCCCTCTTCAACCTAAACCTATGCCCTGTAGTTCTCCCCCACCCCAGGGAAAATGCTTTGTCTATTTATCCTATGCATGCCCCTTGTGATTTTCTAAACCGCTATAAGGTCGCCTCTCAGCCTCTGACGATCCAGGGCAAACAGCCCCAGCCTATTCAACATCTCCATATAGCCCAAATAGTCCAATCCTTGTAAATATTTTCCGAATACTTTCAAGTTTCATAACATTCTTCCGATAGCAAGGAGACCAGGATTCTTATGATTGATTTTTTTCATTCTTACTCCCCCCACCAACCTATATTTTCGTAGGATGCATACCCTTGAATATTGTCAATCCTGATCCACTTTCAGCACGTCTCTGCCAATTTCAAATTGCGCTACAAGCTCATTTCCCTTATTTCTTATGCAGCACGTATTCAGCTATAACACTCTCAGTCCTGTATTAACTGTGCCTCCTCTCAATTTCATTTGTCTGTCCAGTGTTCTTGAAGTTTGATTGTTTACACTCTGTTCTATTTGTGCCTGTGCTGGAGATTTTAATAAACTGTCCTGCGTTCTGCACTCTTACCTCCTCTTTGAATTCCAGTTTTCTAATTTCCCCATCACTGAAATCCCACCCAATCCTAAACATTTTTGAAAGATCTGACCGAAGCCCTCGTTATGTGATTTGTTAGGACTCTGGTACCATCATTGTTCAGATGAAGATCATAGCATCAGGACAGGTCCCTTCTTCCCCAGTAATACAATATGCTTATGCAACACAAAATACAGGGTCAAAATGACTTGTCGTACATTCCAAAATATGGAAAATACAAACAGATATGATTGTTAAAATATACTCATGACTTTCAGCTATATAAATTGAAATGTGAATTCCAAAACCATGGAAGTGCTGTGCAAACTTTACCAATCATTCTTCGGCGCACAGCTGAGATGTTGATTTCCCCTTTGTCAGTGATCCCCTTCACTGAGATTCTCTGGTCCAGTCCCACACACAGTATTTCGGGTGCTTATTAGTTCCTGCTGCTGTTCGCCCAGTCTATAGAAGTTAATTCACCTTCTCACTGGAACCAATCAATTGGTCTATTGGATTCCGTTTAACTACCAGCAGCCCAGCTCTATGATATTATTCGAGATAAATGATCTGGGATGAGAGCCAATATCAGCACGGTGCTCACAGTGTATGGCACCGGACAAAGGCCTTCAGTCCAGGGGAATATCGAAATAAAATTTCCAGATTATGTCTATTTTCCTCATGGTGTCTCCTGATCTACCCAGCTTCGCTCTCTTCTAACACCCGTTTCTCCCACACAGTCCACGCTTCCTATCCATGCTATTGATCTCCGTTCATATTCTTTCTTTCTGTTTCATTCTCTCTCTCTCTCTCAGTCTCTCTCTCTCTCTCTCTTTCTATATCTCCCATAATTCTCTCTGCTTTCGGATAGTGCAGTTGGAGAGCTTGTGGATGTAGGATAGGCTAAATTGCCTCCGTCTGTGCCATATTAATTCTCAACGTCTCTGGCCCACAATAAAGACTTTCAGTGCCTGGAGAAACAAGATGGTCCTGCAAAGAGCACAGTACACAATCATCCATTATCTCTTCCTGTTTTCCGACATGCAGTGTCCTGTAAATATCTGTTCAAATAAAATAGATTGACATTCGAGCAGTTGGGAGGACATTCACCAGACGATAGTGAAATCAGGATTTAATAAACAGTTCCGCCATGCAAAATGTGGATTTGCCTAATAGCAGCTCCTTCCAATTAACAGCTCCTCACTTCTGCCTGATGCGAATTTGCCTTCCACCAAGTTTTTAACTTCCACAAGGTCCTGACTTATTCCATGATCGGAGCTATCTCAAACCTGAGGGCATTGTGATCACTGTTTCCAAAATGATCTTCTGCTGAATGGTCAGTCACCTGGACAGACTCATTTTCTAATATGAGGTCCAGTATGGCCCCTCATGTGTTTGGACAAGCCCCAAACCGCTGCAAGTAACTTTCTTGGATGCACTTAAGAAATTCTACCCCATCTAAGCCTCTTGCTCTAAGGGATTCTCAGTCAATATTGGGGATGTTAAAGTCACTCACTATGGCAACTCTGTTTTTAATACCCGTTTCCATAATTGGCCGACATATTTGTTCCTCAATCTCTCAGCAGCTGTTGGAGGGACAACAGTCCAATCCTAACACATGCATCCATCATATCTTGAGCTCTCTTCATGTAGCCTCAGTAGATGTGCCCTCCAATACGTCCTAAGTGCAGATGTAACAACCTCCTTGATTAGTAATGCAACTCCTCCGCCTCTTTTACCTTCATCTCTATCTCTTCTAAAACAACAAAACTGTGGAAAGTTGAGCAGCTAGTCCTGTCTCTTTCTCAACCAAGTCCCTATAATGTTTGCAACATCGTAGTCCCATTAAGGCTCTAAATTCCTTTGGTTACCCTTAACAATATTTGCATTGAAATAAATACACTTCAGCCAAATACATCACACATTGATTTGATATTTGGTTTGAGATTCCCTGAAATATTTTCTGCTGCTATTTTTCGGTGACAGGAGATTACAAAAGACTATCAGTAAAGCAGAAGATATTGTAGACAGATAATTCCAGTTTCCTCCTTTGTCACTTCAACCTGTACATTGCATTACACATGGTCCGATTTCGATAGAGTGCTGGATAATTATTTCACTTCAAACGACTGTCTCCAGCCACTCACTACATATTCAGCAAGTATTTCTGGACCCACTGGATTGATTGCTCTCTTGCCCCTCTATCACGAAATCTCTGTAATACTTACATTGGAGTTACGTGTACTCATTCAATCTCCAGGTTACTACAACCCAGATTCCTCACATTAAAATAATAACACTTCAGGTTGCCAGCCCCATTGTGTTCAATGCCCTCTGCGTCTTTGTTGTTGGTCTTAGATGCACTGGTTTTAGTATCCAATTCCTCCTCAGTCACGTATTGTGGATCTGCTGCTCTGGTTCCCACTCCCCAGTGCCACACTAGCTTAAATCCTCCTGAGTGAGAATAGCAAACCTGCCTGCCAGGAGATTGCCTCCAGTATAGGTCCATTCCGTACTTCTTGTGTCGGTCCTACCAACCCGCGAATCCCAGTGATCCACATATCGGAGATTGTTGCCAGTTCAGGTCCATCTCGTCCTCCTTGGGGATATTCTAGCGAGTCTATAATCCCCATGATCAACATATCAGACGTGCTACCAGCTCTTTGGCCGTCTATTTAACTGTTCTACCTTCGTATTCCTAATCTCACTCGCAAGTGAACTATTCTAGCGTCTCCAAAATTCAAAGATCCTTTCAGCACAACTCCAGCAAGGTATTTTCTTTAAAGTGGATAGACGTGATTATAAAAACGTAAGTGTGACTTCATTAACCAGGAAGGTGGAGCCCACTGACTCAGTCCAATGGTCACAGGATCTGATATCTATTACCTCCACCAAACCTGTTTGACAAGGTAAACATATGGACTATTTATTTGCAGATTGATGAGGATAAACAGAAGACTACAAAATGTCAGAGCAAATGGATGTCATTCAGCCTGTTTACTCTGCTTTGCTATTAAATTGAATTTTAGTTATACTGTTCCTTTCAATGGCAGGGCCTTTACCCAACATCCCTAGCGGGCGAGAAAGTGCCCAGTGTCGTTGTGTGCACAGTCCTGCGAAGGGAGTATCCAGTGCCAGACATTGGGGTGTGGGGAGTCCCAGGGGTGGCAAAGGAAAGGCTGCATGCAGTAACAATGGACTGAGGGACTGAAAGAGATGGAATGAGTATCCAGGGACACTGCACTCAGACAACGGGCTGGGCAAGATGACTAAACCCCCAAGGGAATTCGCGAACCACGGCTGCTTTTACAAAAATCTGTCACATTTGCAGCATTTCTCCATCAAATAAAAAGAACAGTAGATTGTAGAAATTCGAAGCAAATACAGAGACATCCTGTGGAGAGAGAAAAGAGTTAATGTTCCCAATGCAGACACGGGAAGAATGTACAAAGTCCACACAGACAGGGCCAGAAGATGGAATTGAACTCAAATCCCTATCACTGTGAGGCAGCATTGCTGTGTCACTGTGCTGCCCAATTATGGATAATTGCGGGTAATATAGTTAGAGGCATAGATAATATTCTCTGTGACCAGGATAGAGAGTCTTGAAGGTTTTGCTGCCTACCTGGTGCTTGGGTTTGGGATATGTCATCTTGGATGCAGAAGAAGTTGGAGTGGGAGGGGAATGAGTCAGTGGCCAGGGTTCGTGTAGGTACCAACGGCTGGACAAGCAAATGACAATGAGAAGAGGGACGGTAAATACAGAACTGAACTGTTATATCGGAATGCAAGCAGTAGAAGGAATAATGTGTGTTTAAAGACCTGGGCCTGAAACAGCCCAGTCAGGACGGAACATGAGGAGGCCATTCTTCACACCGCTCCTGCCCCGCCCCGCCATTCGATATCATCATGGCTGAGCCAGTATATTAATGTCTTTTTACAGCGTATCAACATCATCGTGTTTCCTACTGGCTAACAGATATAATAATCGACCTCTATCTTCAATAAACATCGAAACTGTTCATTTCTGAGACAAAACAAGGTCCGTTTCAAGACAATTTGTTTCTGCACCAATATTGCAGGTTTTGCAGAGGAACAGACAAGTCTGGTCTGATCACGTATCAAACCATGAACTAAACCACAACACTGGTGAGACGCAAATCGATGATGTTGGAATAACAACTTCAGCAATCATGTGGAAATCCAACAGGCTTTCGCTTGCGCCACAGAGCCACACAAGCAGGCCTTTTTAAGCACACAGGGTTGCCTTTGCCTCGGGACTCCCATCACATGTATGTCTGCCTTCGTCACACTTTCCAGTACCAGGTGCTTATCCAAGTGTGCTCTGGCTATTCAAGTGTTTGGCTATTTACTGCTGAAATATTATACTGACACGTAGCAATACCACACTTTCAGATAGTGATTTCCAGACAAACACCACTGTCTGGGTGAAAATATTTATTCTAAATCTCCGCTTAATCGCTTGTCTCTTGCTTTTAATCTATGCTACTGCGTATTATTACTTCCCAAAACATGCTTATTTCTGTCACACATATCTCACCTCTACATAATATGTGCACATTAATCAGTTTCTCACACAGCCTTCTTTGCACTTGGATAAACAGCCCCAGGCTGGCTCGTCTACCTTCACAGCGGGAATGGTCCAGCCCTTTGTCATTCTTATCATCTCCTCTGATCACCTCCTCCTGGAATCATACGCTTCCTGCAGCCTTCAATGGAAAAACGTTCTCCGAAGAAAAGACAAAATGTCTCAACAAAACTCAACAGCTCTTTTACATCTATTAAGAGAAAGGAGAGTTCATGTTTCGAGTCCAACGATCCGTTTTTGGAACGAATGGGACGTGCGGGTGGGAAAAGAATGCGGAAGAAGGCGGACAGGTCTGAAATGATTGAACTCGATGCTGGGTCCTGAAGGCTGCATAGTCTGTCAGTAGAAAATGAGGTGCCATTCTTCCAGCTTGTGCTGTGCCTTGAAGGAGCACTGCAGCAGACCGGAGTCTGAAATGGTGCCTTGGGAACACAATGTAATATTCAAGTCACAAGAGACTGGAAGATCAAGATTTTTTTTGTTGATTCCATACAGAACGTCGGTGATCTCAGCTTTGTCACTGACTCTGTTTTTCTCTTCCCATTGTGGAGTGATAAAATTCAGAGGAGGAAATACAGTTGCCTGAATTGAATGAAGTACTGACAAATCACTGAAAGATGTGTCTGGAAAGTTACACAATGAGGAGAGGTATGGTAACCCAGCAGGTCTTCTAGCTTAGACATTAGAAAGTTACAGCGCAGTACAGGCCCTTCTGTCCTCGATCTTGCACTGACCTGTGAAAGACATGTGATTCCCATCTAACCTTCACCGTTACATTACTATCCATATATATGTCCAATGCACATTGAAATACCCTTATATTCAGCGAGTCTCAGACTGTTGCAGACAGGCTGATCCACGCCCGTACTCCTCTCTGTGTGAAGAAATTAACAGTTATCTGTCCTAAATCAATCGGCATTCAATTTAATGCTATAGCTCCTCGTGTTGGCCTTCGCCTTCTGAGGAAAGTGGCTAACACTCCCCACTCTATCTCACTTTCTGATAATCATATAAATCTTGATTGAGTCACCTGTCCACCTTCTTCTCTCCGACGAAAACAACGTCAGTCTCCTCAGATTGTGATCGTAAGAACTTCGATCCACACCAGCCACCATCCGAGTAAACCTCCTTTGAACCCTTTCCAGAGATTTCACATTTTTCCAAAATTCAGTGACCAGAGCTGCATGCAATACTTGGTGGTACCCTAACAGGTGGTAAAGCCTCAACTTCTGTGATTTTATGGAATGGTGCTGTATGGGCAGTTGTTGGGATGCAAGGAATACTGGACCAGAGGATCACGGCAGAAAATGTCCTGCATTGTGCTGGCAAGTGGTGGAGTTCAGTGGGATTAAATATTGGTGAAAGTGAAAAAGAATGTATACCTTCCACCACTTCCTGTCACCAGTAAGCATGTCCAAGTTACAACTCATTCAGACATATTTCTTCATCTTTAAAAGGTACACACTTTCAGTTTGCCTTGAGAAACGTTTTGTAAATTAATTCAGTACTGACAGGATTACCATTTAAAGCAAACGGTCATACCAGACAAAATGTGGTGCCACGTGAAGGAATATGTGTTCAATTCATGAAAGATAAAGTCGAATTTTTCATAGAAAATTGTGGTGAACTTTCTGCTGATTTTTTGATGAGGTAAGAATAAGTCTTCATGATGCTAATCTAAAACGATCAGATAAATGTAGATTGGCAAAACAAAAGACAAAAGTTCTGTGAGACCATTGTGTCTGAAATCTGGGGATTTAGGAATATAAGGGATAATAGCAATATTGATCATAAATTGGCTGCATGAAATGTTACTGATGGAGGGTGCCTGCCTGAGACTTCGATTTTCATGCTCCTCGGATGCTGAGTGACATGCTGTGCTTTTTGAGCACCACTCTCATGCTGACCCTGATCTCCAGGATCTGCAGTCCTCACTTTCACCTGCGGGTAAGGGAACAGAGTCATCATGAACAATTGTGTTTTGAACTGGAAGAATTTTTCAAGCGAAGGTTGACTGAGCGTTGGGATGTGGAAGTTTTGGTTAGATTAGTTTAGCCCAACAGCATTCTATGATTGATCAGAGCCCCCAGCGCGCCCATGAGTTTCTCTGGTTGGTTGGAGGACCAATGCCTCCAGCTTGGTCATGGTAGGACCGCCTTTTCTTCGCTATAGGGCATTATACGTCAACAGTTGGGATGGGACCTGCAGCATGCATAGGGTAAACATGATTGGTGAGCATGCTTGTAGCGAATGATCATTGAAACGAAATGCTGTCGTCTCCAATCGATACTCGGTGAGTAAGGGTTAAAGGAATGGGAAGCACCAGGTGCTAGAGCCCAGTTAGAGGTTTCATGTTTGGTCATTATATGACTCTGGAACCAAACACAGTGTTTCTGGGCTCGCCAATTAAGCCAAAGAGAGTCTGAGTCTTCTTCCCAGAAACAGACCCCAGTCAGTGGCCGCGATTCCTGGTTCAGATTTATCTTGTTTTTAATTTATCAGGTCACTGTTGGTTTATCTATGTTTAGTGTGAATAGAGATGAAAATGAATGATGTTGTGTGAAATCACTGTTGTGGTCCATGAGGATGTGGTGTTGTTGGGAGACGTTTGGCTGTGTATTAGTGACTGGGATTGAGGAGAAAGTGTACCCCATGAACACCTCTGTCCCTTACCTTGCTGCAAATGTTTCAGAGTCGGAGATAATGGGCATACGTGTTTTTTTGGGAAGAAAACCTGCTTTGAAAGGTGATGAAGATTGGACTGAAGCATTGACAGTGATTATCTTTATTGCTTCTTCAATTAGTGAACATCACTGCTCTTAATCATGTCCGTGCTAACATCACGGCTCTTAAGCATTAGTTTGCACAACGGGCCAGTGGCGCAATGGATAACGTGTCTGACTATAGAGCAGGAGACTGTAGGTTCGATTCCTATCTAGCTCGAGGACAGTGAGTAACTTCATAATGCATTTTAAAACGGATTTCTCTGCAGCCGATAAAAGGTATGAGTTCTTCATCTGCAGGAACGAGAATGCCTTCATTAAATGTTCACGAGAACATGAGAGTCCATGTTCCTCATTATTTCGTAAACTTACCAGGAAAATAACTTGTAGAGTTTGAGTGGGCGTGCCCTGGGCGTTCGGAGGTCACGTGGTCATATGATGCTTTTGAGTGGGCGTGTCCTCGGCATTGAGAGGTCACGTTGTCCTCTGATGCGAGCGCAGAGCATGATCACGTGATGCTCCGGGGCGCGGTCACGTGAACTCCCTGTTTCTCGTTCCGGAAGAGTCCCGGGAGGTCACGTGATCGGCCGTTTCGCGCCCCGGAAGTGTGCGAGTCTGCCGTTTCGCGCCCGAAAGGAGGCCGCGCGGTGCTCCTTTTCAGAGACGAAGGAGGGTCACGTGGGTTCGGACATCCGGGAATGCGAGGAGGCGGGGAATGGAGTCGGAGCAACAGCCAATTAGAAGACAATTTCACTTGAGTGATGGTATGATGTTTTCTATGGTATAAAAGACTGTGTCAGGGACAGATATCCGTCTTTTGTTCTTTCTGAACTGAGTGACTGAGTAGTTTGTCGGGGACAGAAAGGTTTAGACCCACAGCTCTGTATACTTTATCCACTTACTGATAGAATAAAACTAAAAGTGTAAGACTAGATATTTTTTCCTATTGCTTTATTTGGCTCACACATAAGAGATAATAAGTTTGTAGATTGAGCCTATAGTCCGTCAACGTCAATCATGTCTCCTCACAATCAGCTCTGCTCGGCCAGACCACTCAAAACATTCTTATGCAGGAAATTCAGAGCGTAACGTCGCTTTTTGTTTTGGTGAGTGTATAGTAAGATTTACTTAGAATACTTTAGCTAGGTTGACGTCCAGTTTTTAAAACAGAGAGAAAATTATTCACAAAACTAAGGAATGAATCACAATGTACAGAATATAGAATACCAACAGAACTTAGCTATCTCAAGTAGACTCAATGATGCTTTTCAAAAATACACAAGTCTGATAATTAAGCCCCATAAGCACAGAATACAAATGAAACTGGTTTATAGGTCGATATTAGAGGGGCAGAAGAAGAGAGACATGCACATCACTGACATCGACAGGCACATTGAAAACCTTTGTGT
Organism: Hemiscyllium ocellatum; assembly: GCF_020745735.1. Lineage (NCBI taxonomy): Eukaryota > Metazoa > Chordata > Chondrichthyes > Orectolobiformes > Hemiscylliidae > Hemiscyllium > Hemiscyllium ocellatum. The sequence goes on from NC_083438.1 coordinate 3,575,065, forward strand.
AATGAGGTGCGTCTGAAACTTTGGCAATGGTTAACAAAGTATTTAGGCTGTCAAATACCTTTTGAAATTCTTGTGTTAGCTGAAATTTCTTGCCTGTATTCAGCAATTCGGTGAGTGAAGCAGTCCCACTTCTAACAGTCAGCACAAACTTTCAGTAAAAGTCACTCAATCCAGTAAACCGTCATACTGCTCTTTTCGTCAACAATGTATAAAAATCCTCCGTAACTTACGTTTCCGCATCCTGTGGGGCTATTTGTCTGTGTTAACGACATAGCCCAGGAAGGTGACTTTGGCTTTGGCAGATTCATTTTCAGCTAGGTTTACAAACCACTTTGACTTCCGAATTCGATCAATCAAACCCGATAAATGCTGTAAATATTCAATCCATGAGAAACTGAATGTCACCAGGCACAACACACACCAAACAGCTGTCAATCTGGCAATTACCTTGTCCATTAACCTCTGCAATATGAATGAAGTGTTTTCCGTACAAACGGTATTATTTTAAATTTCTGCAGTCCAGCTGGCGTTACAATATTGCCTTTGATCTTTTCGACAAGTTCGATTGCCAGTAACCTTTGAGGAAGTCCAAATTGGAAACGTAAGTTGCTCTTCCAATCTCTTCCACACAGTCCTCCAACTGCAGATGCGAATACGCACCAGTTTTTCTAACAACATCGACTTTGTGATAGTCTACGCATAACTTTTGGGTCTTACCTGGCTTTGGCACTTTGATGATGGGTGAACTCCATTCATTGAAACTCACTTCGGTTATGCCATCTTGGAGCATACCTGACATCTCCTTATGAACTTGCACCAACTTTATAGGGTTATGCCTGCAAGGATGTTGCAAAATCAGAACAGCATCTCCGATATTTACATCATCTACAGATAGGTTATTAATTCCCAGTTCATTTCAGCAGATCTCCCCATGCAAGAGTAATAACTCTTACGATTTTCTTCTGGAAGAGAACTGAATAACTTTACTACTATTAGACAGCTTTTGCATTGTCCAATTTTATTTCAGAAACGTCCAATGCAGAATTCCCTGAAATTGGTTCTTCCCAGTGTGTTGTAGTCAATAACACATTCTCCCCTTGCTTTCGTTCTCTGTCAAAATTATATTAGCACATATTCCCATCACACGTTCTGTGAGATTCCTTCATGCCAGAAGTTCCTATCAAGTAGCTAACCTCACTCAATTTCCTCTCAATTTGATAAGGTCTTCTAAACCTTGCTTTAAAGTTTCAATGATTAATGAAGTTTAAATAAATACATTGTTCCCAGTGGCAAAATTCTGATTTCTTTGTTTCTCATACACTTCCTGATTCAAGATTTGCTGCGATACTTTTAAGTGCTGTCTCGCCAACTCGCCAACATTATTTAGTCCAACTCAAAAATTTGACACATTTTCCAAATGCGTGGTTTCTATAACCTGTCTTATTAATTTTCCTTATTAAATTGTAATGGCCCTCTTCCTTTATACCCAAAATTGGTCTCAGATGGTCTTAGTTTGGTGGATTCTTTCGATATATCCCTCAGATCGCAAACAGCACTGATGGAACTCCCTTATGAAAATAATCTGGCTTCTCCGAACCATAAAACCTCAACATAGTCTTTAATAATTGACGTCGCCTTTCCAGTGCACCCTGTGATTCTAGATGGTACAGAGTAGATTTGATTCGTTTTAATCCTCAGCTATCTATATACTCCCTGGAAAGTTTGGATGTGAAGTTTGACCCTTGATCTAATTGTGTCTCTGATGGTAGTCTTTATCTAGTTTTTTTTTAAAATCGTAATTCTTCCTCAATCCTTTTAGCTGTCATATTGCACAATTGAACAGCATTTGGAAATCTCGTCAATGCATCCATTTATGTTAACTAATACTTATTCCCATATTTTATTGGATGTAGGGAATCTACACAATGCATCAAGACAATTAAGACAGATTCCTTGAACGCTGCAGCAGGTATTAAAGGTGCAGGCTTTATTATTTACCATGGTTTTCCGTTTAGTTGAAATGTATGACACGTCTGGCAAAATTCAACTACATTCATCTACAATCCAGGCCAGTAAAAAATGTCTCTGTATTTTAGCCTCCGTTTCGCTCACGCCTAAGTGACATCCAATTTGTGGCACATGCGGCACTCGCAGAACCACTTTTCTGTTCCCTACTGGAAAAAAATATTCTGCCAATTTCTCACATGCTTGAATATATGTTGGTCTCCATGTCCTCCTTAACGTATCATTTGCAAAGTAATAACACACAGGGATGCATTCACTCTCCTTCCAAATATATGTCTTCTGATCCAAGTGCTTTAATTTTTCATCTTTCTGCTGTAACTCATTAGCATAGCCGAGCTGAATATACTTGCATTATTAACGTTTGTCCCCTGCTGTGTCCCAACTTGACAATAAAAAAAATGTAATATTGATGCATTGTGTAGGTTCCCTACATCTAATAAAAGATGGGAATAAGTATTAATTAACATTAATGAATGTAAACATATTTCAGCCTCCTAATCCATGCCTTTTGATTTGTCCTGCTTTCGATTGGGACTCTGTGATCGCATAAAGACACAATCTGGGAAAATTCCTTTATAAACGTCCTGCATTACCACTGTTGCCTGCAGCTCAACTGGCTTTTCAACTGGAGTATGCAGCAGGCTTACCGGTGATTGAGCCATATCATTTGCAAGCACAAATTGTATTCTTGGAGCTGTGAGTTTGTCCAGAACTCCCACCACAAACTCTCCACTCTCTTCTGCCCACTCTAGCCTCACTGTACATAACTGAGCAATGTTTCGTCCCACCATGAATTCCTGTACACATAGTCCTTCAGGAGTACATATTTCCCTATCCATCTGCATCACAGACTGAGACGAACCTGTGTCCCTTAATATTGTTACCTCTCTATCTGCTACTCCTGGCCAAGGTAAATAAACTTTGACTTTGCAGGTAATTTTCAAGCAGACATGGCACTTCCCCCTTACCAACCTCTGATCTGTTTGTGCACTCTGATGCAGCTTTCCAGCCTCCACTGTGCTTTCTATTACCATGCCAACAAAACATCCAGGCTTGTTTTGTTTTCCTTCATTTGACTTTACAGTGCTTTCCATAGTTCTCCAATACTGATTTCATGTGGCCTACTTTATTGCAATGGAAACCTCAGATCTTGTTCCCTTCAAGGTTTTCCTATTTACACTGTGATAAGTTATCCTCATGATCTGCACAGAGATTTAACATTCCCTTTCCACTTGAGGATTTCTCTGCCCAATTTCTATCCCTCAGTCTTAAAATGATTCTGGAAGCCCATTTTTGTTTTATGGACCAGTTCATTACAATCAGCCATTTCAGCTGCTATCCTTGTCGTTTTAACAATATGCTCTTCCAGAGTAATCTTATCTTCAGCTTTTATCTCCAGCGTTTTAATGTGAATTCCTTTAATAATTGGCAATTTCTGAAGTTCAAAATCTGTCTCCCTTTCTCTCTGCTCTACTGCTCTCTCTTCTTCGAATCGTACCTGAAACTGCTTGAAATCTAGTGTCTTTTCCTTATCTCTCGCTTTTTACTCAAGCTGCTTCATATTCAATTAACGTTTAAACATCTCTGCAGATTCTCATGAATTTTCCAGCTGAGTTAAATGCTGAGCTACTGCTGGGAATGATCTCTTCGTTCCTCACAGAAAGACGCAAATACAACCCCAACACTTCTGCTTATTCCAAAATCCTAGCCTGGATCAGTTTTTTGAAAAACTGCCAACTTTACATCGTCCATATCCAAACAACTCTTTGTATCTAAATGAGACATTGCTTTCCTAAGAACTGTCTACGACAATCCAAATCAACACCCGAAATAAAGACGCAAGCACATATCGGTTGCTCTTTTAATCCATCAACTATCTTCCAATTTGTTATGGGCTAGGCTAAACCATTCAAAACGTTATTAAGCAGACAACCCAGATCGTAACATTGTATTCTTTTTCATTAAGTGTACAGTGAAAATTACCCAATTAGCTAATTACAAAAAATATCCACAAAATGAAGGATTGAAAAAGAAAAAACAGAATATAGGATACCCACAGAACTTAGTCTATCCAAAATAGACTGAATTATGCTCTTCTGAAAGTAGACAACTATCCTCAAAAACCAAGCACCTTAAACACAGTAAAGATGAAACAGAAGCTTACGGGTAAAAAACAGAACGGCAGAAGGAGAGAAGTTATTAGTTAGTGCACCCACTGCTGCAGGATCTAAAAACCGGAATTCAGCATTCCGGAATGACCACTCTTTTACCATTATACAGTTCATTTCTAAAACATAAAGTCTTTGGCCTAAATCCTCAGCTGTTGATGGGGAAACGAAAGGCCTCACAGCGAAGAATTACATCACTGTTACACTTCATCTGATTCGGAGCCTGAACTGATTTACAATGCCTTTGATTGAAAAAAAAATATCAAGACACATTATCCTTGAGAAAAAGTACAGCTCGTTTATTTTTTAAAAGAGAACATGTTTGTGACAGCGCAGTCCGTCCAAACAATCTTCATAAGTGAAACTCTTCGAACAGATACTATCCTGGTAAATCTGGTCTGCGCAGTTTCCAGTGCTGTCACATCCCTGCTTTAATGATAATTGCAGAAAGACGCTCAATACTCCATCTAGAGCTGATTGAGCAAATGAAATTAACAAAATAGAAAGCCACAGAAACTGCACTTTTCCAATAATGTGACTTTTACACAATACTGCGCCGTGGAGAAAGTGAGAACTGCAGATGCCAGAACTCAGAGTCGATAGTGTGGCGATGGAAAACACAGTTGCTCAGGCAGCATGCGAGGAGCGGGAGAGTTGCTGTTTCGGACATAAACACCTCATCAGGAATGAGGTTTGTGGACGTTGGGACTGAGAGATAAATGGCTGGTTTGGGAATTTGAGGGCGTGATAGCTGAGAATGTGATGAGCAGATAAAGGTGGAAAATAAGATACGAGTTCTGACAGGGAGTGCAGCGTGTAGGTTGGAAAGGTGATGAGCAGGACATAAGGGCAATGCTGAGTTGGAGTCATGAAACTAGAATAATGTGAGCGAAGGGTGATTGAGAAAACTGATGATCCCATGTGGCATCAAGGTCCCAAGCAGAAGATGAGGCCTTCTTCTTTCAGGCGTCAGGTGTTTAGAGAATGTCAACGAAGGAGGCGCAGGACCTGCACGTGCTTGGCAGATTGGAAGGTCGATAATGATTTACATCAGTGATGAGCTTCCAACTGCATATCCAAACTATCATTACGAACATGTTGTTCCATCTCAGGAACAGTATCTGACACTACCCCCATCTAAGGAGAAGGTGAAGATTGCAGATGCGAGAGATTGTAGTCAGGAAGGATATCGCTAGAAAGCACAGTGGTTAGGCAACATCTGAGGACTAGGAATGTCAATGTTTCCAACATACCTAGCGAAGAACTTATGCTTGAAAATCGATTTTCCTACTCCATGGATGCTGCCTTACCAGGGGTACTTTTCAAGATCCACGCTTTTAACTCGACACCACCTCCATTCAACTGCTTTAGAAAATTAACATGCAGCTATCACCACTCAGTTGGTTCTTCTTCACATGCGAGACAAACTGCAACATTCGTTTCCCCATAAATATCAGGTCATTCAGATCACTAAAGAAAAGAAAACGGCAGAGGCTGAATATCTGAGGGAAAAAATTGTTGTAGAATTCAGCATTCTCTCAGTGCAACTGAATGTTTAAATATAAAGTTGGTAAAGGAAAAGAGAAATCTGCAGTTTAATAACTGCTACATTCTGTTTCTCAAATGAAAAACGAGTACCATCAACCGGAATGTTTCGATCAGGCAATGCATGCTCACCTTGTCAGGTTCTGATAGGAATGGTGGAATAGATATTGGCTTCGCCATTGCTGAACTGACGAAAAATATCATTTTGACTTCCGAAACAGTTGATGCTCCTGCAGAAAAGTCAATGTGACTCATATCCCCAAACAGCCATTTCAGTGAGTATTTCAGAGTCCTGCAACATCACATTTAATTTAAAAGATCTTTATTGATTGTTCCTTATAAATATGGCATTCTCCATTTCATAGTGCATTGGACAATATTTTACCCACTCACTTTCTCATCGGTACATTACTCAATTTTAGTACACCTAATGTTCTATACACGACTTATCTACCAAACTGCTTTCACGAAGAAAATGCTTATTTTTAAAACAAAGACTAAGCTTAACCAATACCTGTTGGAAATCAACCATCATTCTGTCACTCTCTATACGTTGTTTAGTGTGTCTCAGTGCCTGTCACCTAAAACCTGTGCCCTCCAGTTTTGAACTTCACCATCATGCACAAACAATTTAGGCCAGTTGCCTATCCATGCCCCTCATGATTTTGTAAACGGTGAGAACGTGGCGCGCTGCCTGGGACATTCCAGCGGAAAAGCCCTGTCTACCCCATCTCCACGCTTATCTCAAGCCCTCGACTCCCCCCAACATCCTTGTCAATCATCTGTGCACAATTTCAATTTTCACAAAATCCTTCTTGTAGAAGTTGACATAATTTGAAACAGTATTCTAAATGTGATCTCACCAATGCTCCATATCGCCACAACATGACATTCCAATTTGGACAATCGAATTTCTGACGAATGACGAAAAGCGTGCCAAGTACTTTCTTCACCACATTGACTCCTTGTGGTACCACTTTATCTGTTTTTATAAGTTTTGCCTTGACTAATAACGTTGTGATTTTCACTATGTTCTGCTGCCTTCACGGATATGTGGACCAACGTGCAAAGTCTCTCTGTTCCTGTGGGATTCCTCGTGTCCTGTCAATCATTGAGTAATCCGTTGACGTGTTACTTCCAATGTGCACCACCTCATGTATTTCATGGTTAGTTTCAACATCCCCTCTCTGAATTTGACATTTCATAAATCCAATTCTGAGCTCCTCCTTCCTAAAAGGATCTTCCTCACTATTTACCATTTTGCTAATATTCGTATCATCGACACCTCTGCTTATCATTTCCTCCTAACTTGTTCTATATTCTTTACACACATTCACAAACGACATAGGACCAACCATTCATCCTTGTGTTACACCATTGAATGCCAGTTCCAGTCACAAGAAACAACCTTCTATCACCATCCTATGTCTCGTACCATCACCAATTTAAGTTTGTATCCAACTGCCCGGGGACCTTAAATCCCTTTTCACTTGTATCCTCTTACCAGTCTTAAGAGTGGAATCGTGTTGAAGGCTATGTTGCAATCCACACAAATAACATCAACTTCACTACCCTCGTTAAAAAAAAACCTGATCACTTTCCAATTGAATGTATTTAATCCAATCTGTTAGGTACGGTATTCTGTAACAAAACCGTGATGACTCTCCCTGATGAAACCTTGTCTGGTGAAGTGACAGTTAAATCTTTCCTTCAAGGTTTGCTCCAAAAGGTTCCCTTCACCTGATGTGAGACTCACTGCTGTGTGAATCTCTGGTTTATCTCTCCCAATCTTGCGTTAGTCCAGTCCACTACAACCTCAAAGACGAAAGTAATCCATTGCTCAGAACACCTGCAATTTCATCCCTTGTCACAGAAAGGAACATAAGATACAAGTTCGTACTGAATTGGGAATATGCCCACTTCAATCCGGAAGAACCACGAACACTTCCACAGTCCCTATGTCAAACTGCTTAAGAACTTTTTCATCCCTCCTCCTGCATTCTGCCCCTATATCTTACCAGAAGAGGACTCTTCGCTCGCTGAACAAGTAAAGTGATTCAGTCAGTTATTCCATTTGCAGACACGACTGCACTATCACTCTGGAGGAAGATCATTCAGATATTTTAACTTGAAGACGCTGTATTAAGCATTTGTGGTTATGAAATATTTTGCTTTGATAGCCACATGGTATTACAGTGAGAAATGTTTGAATTTTCTCCAGCTGAAAAACATTGACTTAATTCCAACTCTTGTGGAGATTCCTATCTGTTCACATCTGACATGACGGGGATTTTGCTCTCTGTTGTTTATCATTTCCAGAACAGAGCTACGGCACAAATCCCAAGCACATGATTTCTATTTTCATTGACCGATGACGTCGATGCCAGTGGCTCACATTGTAATGGGATTCATCAACAAGAGAAACTTTCAGGATTAAAACAGTTCTGTCTTATGTGCAAGGGGTCATTACAGAAGCACAGTAACAAGCTTCCTCAGGGTCAAGACCAAAAAATGCTGGAAAGAGAAATCAGATTTAACATTTTCGGTCCAGTGACCCCCGTCCTTGGTATTGATGGTTTCCAGGAAAACTTGGGTCTATATACAGAAGATATGTGAGGGCGCAGTTATTAGGAGGAAACGAGATGTCGGGATAGATCCGAAAGAGAGAGACGAACAGTTGGACATAGGAATTGATAATGATCCGTTTGGAGCATTAACAACTGTTCACAGAGACTGTTTATGACTAACCAAAGGTCGTGCGTGACTAGGCCTTGTGAGTGTGTTGGGGGCCAACACATGGGAAACTTCAGGCCTCTAAAATGACTGAAATTGATTTGGAGGGTCGTGAGGGCCCTCAAGCAAAAAATGGTCTGCTGCTTATTCAGCATGCGCTAAGCTATGGTGGAACACTGCAGTAAGGCTGAGATAGAGACGTTCGCTCTGAAACATGGTTCTGTGCTAAAGGAGCAGTGAACTGGAAGCTTGGGGACATTTTTGACGATAGAACTTGGCATTCTGCAAACGGTCATTCAATCCACACTTCGTTTCCCAAGGTAGTGGTGACCATAATATGAGAAATAGAATAGATTGTGCGAAGCGAAGAGAAAGTATTGCTTCACTTGGAAAGTGTATTTGAGCACTTGTATACTAACTAGGGAGGTCAGAAATGGACAAGTGAGGAGAAGCAAGAAGCAAGAAGGAAGGATACCGTAGAAGATATTATTATAATGAGTATTATTATAATGTTTTTAATCAATGAGTAAGAATGCGACCATAAAGGCACGAAACCTGAATACTCGTGCTTTTCCGAAGAAGGTTGGAGATATAACGGCATAAATCATCACAGATGAATACGATTTAATACAAAATGCAGAGAATGGAGACAACATAGTCAATAGTGGGAGGTATATATTCACTGGTATGAGACAATTTGTAAGGACGGAAAGGATAGTAAGGAAGGTGGTGGAACTCAAACATTGAAGGACAAACTCAGACCGATGCTGACAGATGTTATAGTTTCTATGGAGACTGAGTTTGAATCCATTTGGGAGGAAATTAGAAGTTCTAAGAAGAAAATGTCACTGATTGTCGGAGACTATCCGCCTCCAATTTTTAAAATCACATTGGGGAGGGCAGTTAACAAAGACATAAATAACAAATGAAAAAATGGTATGGCAATTATCATGCGGGAATTTAATCAACGTGTCGATCGGTCGATGCAGCTCAGTCACTGCAGCCTTGACGAGGATAGTGTTGAGTGTATCTGCAATAGATTCCTTAAATAATGTGTGATGGAACAGGCCAACAAGGGGAGAGTTTAAATTAGATTTAGTGACGGGCAATGAACACGGCAAGATGATAGATTTGGCGATAGGTGAGCACTTTGGTGACAGTTGCCAAAATTCAGTTATGTTTACTTTACATTTTCAAAGGGATAGGTATACACCGGACTGCAAGCGCTACTGCTGGGGGAAAGAAAATTGCAATGCGATTAGATAATATTATGCATTCATAGGTTGGGCAAAAAAAGGGCACCGAATGGGCAGTATAGAAATGTGGAGCTTATTCAAGGAGCAGGTTTTGTGTGTCTTTGATAAGTATATACCTGACAGAGAGGGAGGAAATTATCAAGCGCAGGAGTAATGATTACTGAGGAGGTTGAATCTCTTGTTGAGATGAAAGAGGCTTGTGTTCCCATGAGATGCGAATGCTCAGTTAAAGAGATTGAGAGTTACAAGTTAAACAGGAAAGACCTGAAGAGAGCCTGAAGACGAGCCAGGAGGAACTGAGAATTTGTTGACAGATAGGATAATGAAAAATCCTAAAGCTTTCCATCGGTATGTGAGGGCTAAAAAAATGAATGGAATAAAATATGGCCAATGAAGGACAGTCGTGGTTAGTAGTGCGTGGAGTCAGAAGCGATGGGGAAAGGGCGAAAGCAATGTCTTTAGTCAGGATTCGCACTGAGAAAACAAAATGTTGTCGAGGACAATACTGAGAAACAGGCGACTAGACGAGATAGGATTAAAGTTCCCAAAGACAAGGCGTTACAAGCTCGGAAAATGTGAACATATATAAATTCTAGAACATTGACCCTTCCGTCGGTTGTGGGTAAAGTGTTGGAAAAGTTCCATGAGATAAGATTTGTAATCATGTCGATTGGAATAAATTTATGAGGGAAATTCAAGCCGGTTTTATGAATGGGTGGACCAGACTCACAAACATCAGTGAACTGATTTTTAGATTAGACTTACAGTGTGGAAACAGGCCCTTCGGCCCAACAAGTCCACACCGACCCGCCGAAGCACAACCCACCCATACCCCTACATTTACCCCTTACCTAACACTACGGGCAATTTAGCATGGCCAATTCACCTGACCCGCACATCTTTGGACTGTGGGAGGAAACCGGAGCACCCGGAGGAAACCCACGCAGACACGGGGAGAACGTGCAAACTCCACACAGTCTGTCGTCTGAGTCGGGAATTGAACCCAGGTCTCAGGCGCTATGAGGCAGCAGTGCTAACCACTGTGCCACCGTGCCGCCCACAGGATGTCGGTTTGCTCACTGAATTGGAAAGTTCATTTCCAGACGTTTCATCACCCTACTAGGTAACATTTTCATGGGTCTCCAGGCGAAACCCTGTTCTTGTTTCCTGCTTTGTATTGACATGTTTGGGTTTCTTTGGGTTGGTGATGTCATTTCCGGTGGTGATATCATTTCCAGTTTTTTTTTCTCCGGGGATAGTCAATGGGGTCGAACTCGAAGTGTTTGTTGATAGAGTTCTTTGTGTTTGGCTTGTCCTCGGATGGATGTGTTGTGTCAGGCGAATGTAGTGTTTATCTAATGCAATATTTGTTACAGTTCTTGTTTGGTATTTTGTAAATCAAATCAGTTTTTGCATATGGACAAATAGGCAGAAGACGAGCCACCAGGATACATGAACATCAACTAGCCACAATACGTGACTCTCTCTCAGTGGTATCCTTACATACAGATCAGGAAAGACACCACTTTGACTTGGACAACGCATCCATCCAAGCACAAATGAAACAGAGACACACACGATAATTCCGAGAGGCATGGCATTCCAACTGGAAATCCATCAAAATCACATCGAGATAGACTCCATCTACAACACCCTGAGAAACAGACAGGAAATGACATCACTACAGGAAATGACGTCACCAACCCAACGAAGGATAAGCATATAAAAGGAAAGCAGAAATCATGAACAGCACGTCACCTGAAGGCACACTGGAGATATTACCCAGGAGGCTAACGAAACGTCTGGAAATGAGCCTTCCAGCTCAGTGAGCAAATCTTCATCTGGAAGCTAAAACTGAGCTACAACTCTTGTAAAAACCTGTCAGGTGACTAAACAGATCTATGAAGATAAAGCCGTTCATGTAATGCACGCTTGGATTTTAGTTAGCCGTTTGATCAATTTCGCCGTGGCAGGTGACTGCACAAAATACTGAGGCATGGGCTTGAGGGGGATGTCGTGCTTTGGATCAGAAATTAGCCGCTGAAAGAAGACAGAGTGTCTTACTTGATGGGAAAACTTCATCCAGGAATTCTGTTGCTTGTGGTGTACTGCAACGATCTGTTTTGGGTTCACTGCTTTTTGTCATTTTTTGTAAATGACCTGGATGGGTGCGGAGAATGATCGGTGAGTAAATTTGCGGACGACACTAAGTACGGTACAGTTGTGCAGAGTGCTGAAGGATATTGTAAGTAACAAAGGGACACAGGTATGCAGCAGAGCTGGGCTGAGAGTTGGGAAATTGAATTTAATGCAGAAAAGTGTGAGAAAGAACATGGCATTAAAAAATATCACAGAATATAAAGATCGATAGCAGAAGTTTGGATTAAAATATAAAATGAAAAAGAGAGGCAAAAGTAAACGTTGACCCTCTCGTGGATAAGAAGGGACATTTACTTGTAGGATATGCGGAAATAAAAGTGATATTGATCAGGCATTTGCATCGGTCTTTACAGTGGAGGGTATTAACAACATGCCAGCAATTGACAAAGAGATGACGTTTGGTGATGACCTGGGATTAGTCATTATAACAAAAGAACTAGTGTTGGATTGTTGAAGCTAATATTGCAAAGGACGGTTACGTCTCCAGGACCTGATGGAATGCAACGCAGGGTACTAAACACAATGGTATGTAAAAAAGAACTGTGCTTGCGGTAGTTTTCCAAAATTCGTTGATCTCTGGGGCAGTCCCAGCAGATTGGAAAACACAGATCTGACGTCACTCTTTAAAAAGTGAGGCAGACAAAATATGCGGAATTAGATCAGATTACTTGCAGTATCGAAGCAGGCCCTTCGGCCCAACAAATCCACACCGACCGCCAAAGTGCAACCCACCCAGACCCGTTCTCCAACATGATAGACCAGTTTGTTTAACCTCTGTAGTACAGAAATTTCTTGAGTCTATTATCGAGGAAGAAATATCGGGGCTTCTCGGTACAAATTTGACAGATGTAGCCTGGGCTAATGAAGAGCAGGACATTCCTGCAAAATCTTTTCGAATTCTATGATGGAATTACGAGCATTGTGTACAACGGGACCCAGTGAATTGATGTACTGAGATTTTCAAAATGGCCTCGACAAGGTGGTGTTCCGGGGCTGACAGCAAACGGATGCATGCTGTTAAGGGTAAAGTATGAGCATGGATTGAGGATTGTTTCCCAACAGGAAGCGCAGAGCATGGATAAATGAGTGCTATATTGAAAAACATCAACGATGTTCCTCAGGGATTGGTACTGGGACGGCAATTACTTTCAATTTATATGGAAGATTTGGATTTTGGAGCCATGTGCATCGTGTCAAGGTCTGCAGTTGACACAAAGGTGAGTAGCAGAGCAAAGTGTGTGGAGGACTGTGAAAATCTGCACAGGAATATTGAAATGTTGGGTTAATGGGAAATATTCTGGCAGATGGAATTCCGGATTTTTAATGTGATCACTGATGACAGGAGACTACGTGGAATAGGCGTATTTCGAAAATTCAGATGAATTTTATGGATCTTATGGAAACATATAAGATTATGAAGGTCATGTGTGAGATAGAAGTCGAGAGCATGCTTCCATTAGCAGATGAAACTGGGGCAAGAGGGCAGAGCCTCTAGATTAGAACGAGATATAGGACTGAATTGAGAAGGAATTTCTTCAACCAGAGAGTTGTTTCTCGATGGAATGCTTGCCCAACGATGTAGTTGATGCTACATCAATCAATGCTTTTTAAGCTCGGGCTGCTTTTCTTTTAACAAGAAAGGAAGTAAAGATTACCTTCAGAGTTTGGGTAAGTGGATGTGTGTCCATGGAAAGATCAGGCATGAGCTTAATGAGTTGTGAAGCAGTGTCTAAGGCCTGTACGGCAAAGCCTTGTTCTTCGTTCTCATGTTCTATGAATGTATGCGTCACATTTTAGGGAAAGCTTCCATGGAGCAGTTGGGGGAGGTGTTGACTGAGAAGGCGCAGTGCACCAGGATGCCCTGGAGGGAATGGTTCCTGTGGAAGGCGGACAAGGGCGGGGAGGGGGATGTATGTTTGGTAATAGCATTTTGCTGGAGGTGATGGAATTAGGAAATTATTTCGTTGATCACTTGGTGTACCAGAGTGCTTAAAGCTCCAGACCAATTTCTGAAAAATATTAAGATGAGAATGGATAGTTGCTTCATGATGGACATTTGCAAGATGGGTCCAAAGTCCTTCTTTGGTGCAGTGAAAGTCACAATGTCTTTGAGAATCTAACTTTCGCAGCCATATATCATTGCGGCCGCAAGAGCAGATCATAGTCAGAGATTTTCTTGACTCCTAAAGCCTGTATAATACATAGCCCGCGATTACACGCCACCGGTGATTTGTCACTGGCAGTCTCCATTAACAGCTATTTATTCTCAGAGCAAGAGCGTTATTCACTCATTGACCAAATGTTCTTCTCTTTATTTTCTTCTTTCCCTACCAACTGTTTACTACTTTACAATTCAGAATGAGACATGATGGGATAGTTCCTTTTCGCCTGGATGATTGCAGTGTGAAAGAAACAATGCACAGGAGAAGCACAACAGATTAGTCAGCATCTGAGTAGCAAGAGATATGTAAATCCCAACCTTCTTGAGGATTCCTCCCTGCAGTTGTAACAATATTGAAAAGCTCCAAACCGTCCAGAACAGAGCATCTGAATTGAGCAGCAATACATAACTAATAAAACATCGACAAACATCCATTTCCACCATAATCAAATGCTAAGACATGCAATCTGCACCATCCACTAAATGCATTGCAGATATTCACCAAGGCTCCATCAAAAGTACATTGCAAACTCACAACTGCATCCATCTAAAAGGAAAATGGCACTAGACAGATAGGAAAGACCGACAACCCACTAACCATCATGATCTGGAAATATATTGCCATTACTCCAGAATCACTGGGTCAAAATTTTGGATTTCACTTACCTATAATTTGGATCTGCCGACAGCACACAGAAACGATGGTTCAAGATGGAAGCTCATCATCACCTTATCCAGTCAAATCAGGAATGAAAAATAAATGCTGACCTCTTCTGGAATACCCACATCCGACGAAGAATGAAAATCATCTGCTTTGGTGTTCTGAGGATTCTCTCTTACTGAGATATTTCTGGATTTATTTGAGTGGTATCAAAGATGAGGATTTGCTGTTGGGAAACTGAAACCAAGCATTACATCAGAATTTGAAGGAGTTGCTTTGTTTCATGTAGCCTGACCTTACCGGCCTTTGAAAATGAAAGCAGAAAGCTAAATTCACAGTGCAGTGAAAGTATTCACTATCTGAAATATCGAGGCATAATTGGAGGGACGCTGGAGAGAAACTGCGGAAATGTGATGACGATTCAATTACTTGTCTGCCCTGAAGATTCATCAGGGCAACTCCACCGGGCGAAAGCCATTCAACTGTTCTGAGTGTGGAAAGAGAGATGCTCAGTTCTCTAACTTGCTGACTCACCAGTGGGTTCACATGGACAAGAAACCATTTAATGGCCCAGAGTATGAAAAAGGCATTAAAAGGCCTCACGAACTGCTGTACGATCAACGTATTCACGCTGTCATTCAAGTGCTGTCTCAGAGTGAATGGGTTCAGGACGTCATTTGATCTCACTTTACTTCTGCGAACTCAGTGGAGAGAGGCCGTTCGCCTGTTCTAAGAATGGGAAAGGATTCTTTCAGTCATTCAGTCTGCTGAGGCACCAGTGAGTTCACACAGAGGAGAGACCATTCGTCCGCTGTGATTTGAAATAATTAATTGGTTCCAACAATCTGCTGAAATACAAGCGAATTCATACTGGAAAGAGACCATTCACCTGAATGTATACGATTTGCCTTTGAATGGAAAAGTGAACCAGAATTGACTTTCTGGGTGTACCGCTACACTAAAAAGGCATTTGCTAAATCCAAAGCAGAGAACCATTTACTGTCCGGTGGAATTTGGGCTAATGTAGTACAAGGATTAGGAACATTTGGGGCGGGCTGAATAACAGCATAATTGACTACCTGCAGGTCTTGAACAAACCTTCATTTCCCCAATTCACCTGGAATGTTTGCCTTTTTGACCGGAAAAATGGGGGCTCTCACTGGTGATTATTCACAGGGAATTATCACTTCACCCTTCAGCAGGGATTCAAAGACTGGAGTAATTCCCTTTACAGCCTCAGGTTTGAACGAGTCTTACGTTCTGCAAGGACGATACTGAGACTTCGGGATGATTCTTTTGGTTTCACAGCTTCGAATGAACCCCACATCAAGTTTGCCTTTTGCCTTGCACTCAGCAGGGACCCTTCTTAATCTTGGGTGCGAGACATCTACCATAGCTCAACGCCAGGCTACCCTCTTGGCGGGGGTTACGTGGACTGCCCTATCTGCCTGAGTTAGCCAAGTTAGTTTATACATGTATGTCCTTATATCTGCATTGAAGCTGATGTGCACATCGTCCCTGAAGATACAAGCTTTCATTTTTTGTGCCACTAGTACCCATGGTCCCAAATCCTGCCACCTGTCACTGGATCTGTTCGCCAATGGTATTTGAGGAAATGAGCGTTCCACATCAAAAAGATAGCGTCTACTTGCTGTCACAGATATTTTGGATAAGTTTACACTGACTGCACATCTGTGATCGTTCTAATAAAATTCGCACAATAATAACTGACCTGGTTCAAACATTCTCCTATAACTATCCTTCTCATATATTTTGTAAGGGCCATGACGGTGTATGCGTGCTGAGCAGTGCCTCATATCTCCAGCATGTAAATCGGTGTTTTTGGGGTTAACATGGTTACTTGCTACCTGGGCGAGCGAATCGCTCACTGAACTTATGGCTCTCTGGGTAATCATCACTCATATCCATGCATCAGGGGTCGTGAGTTGGATTTTACAGCCTTCGCTGGTCAATCTTCTTTTTGTATTACCTGCAAGCCTGTCGTGGTAGTGCGCAAATCCGACCCCAGCCTCACTATGAGATCGCCAGCCATCAGATTTAAAGGACGGAATTCCAAGAAATGCAATGAGAATTGGAATGTTTCACCATTACTGGTTTCACACAATAGGGGTGCGGTTAATCTCCCTCATGTCACGAATCCTGATGCATCCATTGCGTCGACTCTTTCAACTGCCTAGATTTAAGGACTGAATATGGTGCCCCTGTATCTACCAAAAAGGTAACTGGAGCACCTTCCACATACAATACATTTTCCCTTGATAATAGAATTCGCTTCTTCTTATCAACACCTCAATGTCAGGGACCCGAAACATTCGAGCTCCTTTCCAGATACGAAGTTGTTTTTTTTTCCCATTCCTTGACTGGTGATATGGTAGTTTACTGGCTTGTAAGTCTGCTAATAGTTAGGTTTAACTTTACATTTTTTTTTCTTTCTGTCTGAAATACTTGACTCCTCAAAGTCAGGTTCTTACTTCTTTGTTTTCGTGTGGTTTTATTGGTTTCTAAATAAATGCTGATTTTCCATGACAAAGGACATCGCATTATTTTTACAGGTCGCTGGAACAGCGAGGGCCGAAGTGCCTGCACTGCATTGTAACGTTCTCTGTTGTAAGCTACATTTCCTGCTGGTTTCTGATATCTCTCCTCACTGTGGAAGCTTCCAGTCACATCTTCCAGAGATCTGTCTACACTTCGTTCAATAGAGGCAGCTGAATTTCCTGCTCAGAATGTGATCTCTCTCCAATGGAGAGAGGAAAACAGAGACGGTGACAAAGCTGAGATCACTTGCGTTCTGTCCAGAATCAACAAAACCTATCCCGAACTTCCAGTCTCCTGTAACTTCACTTTACACTGTTTTCCCACCCTTCCGGTCCTTTGCCTGCATTCCTGATGAAGGGCTGTTGCCCGAAACGTCGATTTACTGCTCCTCGGATGCTGCCTGAACTACTGTGCAATTCTAGCGCCACTCTAATCGAGACACTGTGTTCCCAGGCCACTATTCCAGTCTCTGGTTTGCTGCAGTGCTCCTTCAAGGAATAACACAAGCTGGAAGACCAGCAACTCATTTTCTACAGACAGACTATGCAAACTTTAGGACACAACATCGAGTTCAATGATTTTAGAACCCGTCCACCCTGTTCCACATTCTTCACCACCAACCCTTCCATCTCATCAGTTCTGAAGACAGATCATTGGACTCGAAATGTTAACTTTCGTTTCTCATCAGAGCTGTTGATTTTGTTCAGACCTTTTGGCTTTACTTCAGGGAACTTTGCTTGTCCGTTGTAATCGCCAGAGTGCTGGAAGCTTCTGATTGCAGGATGAGATGTTCAGAGGAGATGACAGGAATGGCAAGGGCTGGACCATTTCCATTGTGAAGGGTAGACGAGCTAGGTTTGGGGATGTTTATCGAAGAGCAGAGAAGGCTCTTTGAGTAACCGATTAACGTGCACATTTTGCGAAGAGGATAGATATGTATGAGAGGGATCAGCCTGTATTTGGAAGGAATAGAGTGACATAAATGAAATGCAGGAGACGAAATGTTTTGAGGAGAATTTGCGAGAATGCTTTCAGCAGTAGAGCTTTGCTTACCTGGAAATCATTATCTGAGCATGTGGTAAAGCTACGTGTCATTAGAACGTCCCAGCTGTCTGTAGCCGAACACTTGAAGAGCCAGAGCACACGTGGATAAGGAACAGGTGATGGAAAGTGTGACCAGGACAGACAGATGCGAGATGGGTGTCCTGAACGCAATCGGTCAAAGACAAATTGGTGTGCTGAAATCAGTGGGGGCGGCTCTGTGGTGCAATGGATAGCGCGTTGGACTTCAAAGGTTGTGGGTTCGAGTCCCATCAGAGTCGAATTTTGGTTTATGGTTTGGAAGGCGGTCAGAGCAGACTTGGCTGCTCATCTGCAAAATGAACAATGTTCGTGCAGAAACTCAACTGTCTCGAAACGGAACATTTTCCTCTCACAAGGTTAAATTTTCGAAGTCTATTCATGATAGATATCAATAAACATCTGTTAGTCAGTAGACAACACGATGATGTGTATAGGCTGGAAAAAGACACAAAATTGTTGTGTCAGCCATGATGATATTGAATCACGGAGCGGGGTGTGATCGATGTTAACAAAGGGCACCTTTGTGTCTGTGCGATTTCTGGTCCAGATTTTTAAACAATCATAATAATAACAATATGAATTAAACGCCACGAAATATTTTGGTCTCACCTCCACATCCCTTCCCTTCCAGCTGGAATAGACGGCTCTTGTTTCAGCTTTAGATCAGACAGCGGAGGGTTCTGACAAGTTCTCCTTCAGGCTGAATGTTGTTTCACATGGGTTTCAAAGTGGATGCATGGAGCAAGCAATTGCATGGATTCAGGGGCAGATTTCCCCTTTGCTGGGCTGGAATTCTGGCCAAGGTGATGAACGTGAAGTTCTGACATTTTGAATCTTACTCTGGGTTCTTGCGACTTTACCAATTAAATTGGAATTCACGTTGCCCTTGCATAACATTATTCAATCTTCACTGTTTATAAAAGTCATGCCGCGTGCCAGTGGGTGTAGTATTCTGAATATTGTTGTCGATGTGTGCAGTATGGGTCGATGTGTCATATGAACATGCCAAAGGAAGTTGGTGACATTTCAGTGAATCGAATTCTCTGATGAAGTGAAGCCAATCGAAGGAAAGCCCCAGTACAGTGGCGACATAACATTTCTGGTGATCAACGCAGGACACCACAGTAAACGTGCGCAGCATTCAATAAAGCCAATTTTCGCCACATTATTCAATGCCACATTTTCACCACATTTCACGGACATTGTTGTATTCTCCAAGCTCTCACATTCTACAGGAAGAACATTCAAATGGCCGACTATCCATTACTAATGTCCTGAATTCACACACACACACACACACACACACACACACACACACACACACACACACACACACACACACACACACATATATATACAGATATATATACACACCCATATAAATGTATGTGTGTGTGCATGTATGTGTGTGTGCATATATATTTAAATGTTGCAAAAGAATGTTGAGTAAAACGGCATTTATTCTAAAAAAATGTGATTTTTTTTGGAGTGTTCTGTCCTTGGGAAATTCCTCAGTTACTTAAGACCAGCTATAAATACTCCCTCAGTGAATATCCATCACTCAATAGAGATACAAAGGTGATTTTTGCAAAAATTACGTTTTTCATACTGCTGATCCGGCGCTGTGTTAACTTCTGGAACGGATGTTTAGCTTGTTTCATATTACTGATTTTGCTGCAAGCTCCCACATGCCTTTAAAACAATCCACGAAGTGTTAGATTTGTTTTATTGGACATTTTCACTGTTATCGGAAAACTGTAATCGAAATGATAATGATGTTTTTGAGTATTGCTGTGAACATTACAGAATTGCAGCTGGAATACTTTTTGTGTTTTGTTACTGGATATTTTTGGGGGAGACGAGTGAGCAGCAAATGGACTCACTCCCTTCTCTTTGATTGCAGACAAATGTTACAATGCAACATATGAAAAGAAAAAGGTGCATTACATCGGCAGTTCAGTTCCCACTCACGATAGTAAAGTTTCACTTTCATTATCCCGATCGTCTAAAGTAATAGCTGAGTTGGGAGATCATGATCCTGAGGGTATGCTGAGACATTGCGAGAATTAATCCCATACTGTTGGCATCACTTTATATCATAAACCATTTATGCAGCGGACTGAGCTAACTGGCTTCCCTTTCATGCTGAGCTAACACAAACAGCTCAGTTCTTTTACAATTTATAAATGTTCACGTGGAAGAAGCTGCTGAAACTTTCCTCACAATCAGCTCATTCTATACTTAGTCGTACTCAGTTGCAGGTGTTATGAGGTTTCTTTCCAATTAACGTTAACCACTTAGAGAGTGTGCACATAACGCATACCCATCATGGCCGCCCAGACTCCCTGTCGTGGTGAAATTCATTCCTTGTGTGTCTGCACGCGTCTTCACAAATATAGTAGAATCAGCTTCTGAATATTTTTTCCAGCGAAAAAGTAATCATTTTCGAATGCAATAGCTGTTAAAGGAAAAAGGAAAACGTGTTCCAAACTTCTCTTAATCATTCATCGCTGGTTTTGAAGTTCTAAAGTCTTGATATAGATCCATCCGAATGAAGGAATTTCCCTCCGGTTTACTCTCACAAAATTCACATCGTCTGGAAATCTTCTATACGGACACAACTCAGTTTTACCTGGTGTCACGCCGCATGATCCATTCGTCCTTTCCACCATCCCATGAAACCTCGCCTTGTCTTTTCAAATGGCATTACCCCTCACTACTTCGATGGCTTCCTTTCCATTTTTTTGTTCTAAGTGAACGCTGCCCATTCTTCCTGACGTCTTTTCATTCCAGTCATCGCCATCAATGTCTTTTATTATCTCTTTATATCCCAGTATAGTCCATGTTGAGAAAGAATGCTGGGTCCAATGCAGCACATTAAAATCCACTGGACAGCTGTATACTGCCATTAACAATCTAGGGAAAATGGGAGCTAGTTCAGTCAAAAGTGAATCCGCTGGTTGTCGTATAATGGATCAATCCCTGACAGGAAAGTGACTGTTTTTCCTCACTTTTCTCCCTTGTCTGAACATTTGCTAAAGCAACACACTCAGGGAACATAGAATGCCTACAGTTCAGAAACTGGCTATTCAATGCAACAAATGCACACCAATCCTCCAGGGACTAACCCTCACAGAACAATTCCTTACCCATTTACTCGTCACTTGCTCCTGAAGAAGGCACCTAACTGACAGTCAACACAGTTGTAGGCAAATCATATCTCTGGCGCTGTGAGGCAGCAGTGATAACCAGTGAGCCACCTTACGGCCCTGTACAATATTGCAAGGCATATGCGGACGCGTTTGTAACGTGATTCCTGTCAAAGATGCTCTACTTTTGTTGTTGCCCTTACCAGGAACAATAAATCATGATTCCCTCAACAAGAAATGAACGCAAACCCACAGTGGTAAAAGCGCTGCATCGAAACCACGAGTCTACCAGGAAGGATGGCATGTGCAATTGCGTCTTCTCGAAACAGCATAGATTTATTTTCCTGTGATGAGAAATTCTATCAAAAAAGAATGTTCGTGATACCTTGCTTTTACAGCACAGAATAATACATTATATCAGTGCCAGTCATCAAACATCCATCCATTCTCCTTTCCAGTTACTGCTACTTGGTCCACAGTCTGACGTCTGAAGTGTTCATCTGAATGAGACTTTCCATGCAAAGTTTTAATTTCAAATGAACCAGCAATAGAGACTGAAGTCAGATACCGTCACGTTTGTTCGTGACCTGGGGGAGAACTGAACCTCATTTTGACCCATGGAGGGAACTATACAGACACATCTACTGAGGGTGACAAAGGCCTCAGAGCAGCCCAATTTAAATAAAATGACGAATTGAACCGTTTGGCCTGTTCTTTCTTCATGACTAGCTTTAAAACCCGATTCTGTTTACATTAGCAGAGGGGTGAACTGGCAGGAGGCTGTCCTTCGAAGACTGCCCCAATCGTGAATATTTGTATCTCGAGGTCGATTTCTCCACCTCTGAGGCAGACTGGCTAGCTGTGCTCTTCCAGCCTCTGACCGGTTTAATTTGGATTCCAGCACATTCCTGTCTCGACATAAGGAACGGAAGCACACAGCTGCATCCCTGTAAGTTTTCGTCCCCCATTGTTTCACCGTTACTTTACCGCTTCTACTGAGTCACGTCTTTCTTCCTGCCAAATGAAGGCTTTTTTCGCATCAGACGCTTGTCATCCACATGCTCCTCAGAGGAAAAACACGGACGTGGACTTCCAAACTGAAACAGATGAGGCCTGGTCTGCGGAAAAAAAATGACTTCCAGCTCTTCCTTCAAAAATTGAATGCACCTTTGGATCCTAGTTGCAATAGTTGTAAAAAATTCAGTAAGGCTGCCGTGAGAATGGAGGTTACAACCCCTGGTTTACAAAACCAGCCTCGAACCACTGAGTTATGGAAGCACTAACTTCCGAGTCTTTTTGAATCTGACAAAAGATGATGACCTCGAGTTTTGTGATACAAGCTTCGTTTTGTGTGACAAAATCCGTCTTGAAACCCATTTCTTTAATCACTTGTTTGATATAACAATTTGTCAGCTTCCCAATATCTCATAAAGTGACAGGGATCAACATTTGTTTAAACTCCCTCCAGAGTAAACTCTTTGAAGTTTCTATTATGAAAACTGCATCAAGTAGTATTGATACCGATTAATTGCCCTTGATTTCAACATGTACGACAGTTTTTCTTCATCACTTGGTGAGTAATTCCGTTCCTTTCGCCTTGTGCAATTTATGTAGCGATGGAATTTCATAATTTCTGGCCTTGGCAGATGACGTTTAGGCACCAAACGTGAAACAGTCCAAATCGAATATGATCTGGAGGTTGGAATTCCAGGGAATGTAGATGTCTGAGAGAGCACTTTAAAACATAATCTCGAGAGTCGTGTCCGCTGGCTGGCTTGGCATACTATTAACCAGCTCTGTTTCCTCTTGAGTGGGCTGGAGGACATGTCAGTGATAGATAGAGGGAAGACAGTCAAGAGATTTGTAGAAATTGATGAAACCTTTGAAATTTAGCTGCCCGGTAATGGGTGAACAACACTTATTGTGAGTACACCCACATGCAGAAGACCTCAGGATTACATCCTTGGGCGAATAACCTGCAACTCCTTCCATTCCACCATGAGGGAGCCCTTGTGGAAAGGTAAAGCTGCGAAGCCCGCATTGCAATTTTGGGAAAATGGGCGTTGATAAAAATGTCATTCAGATAATGCACAATGAAACAGTCGACAGAATGCAAGTACACCCTTGAACAGAAGCAGAGAGAGTTAGAGTATAGAACATAGAACATTACAGCGCAGTGCAGTCCCTTCGTCCCTCGATGTTGCGCCGACATGTCATACCAATCTGAAGCCCATCTTACCTACATTACTACATGTACGTCCATATGCTTGTCCAATGACGACTTAAATGTACTTAAATTTAGGGAATCTACTACCGCTACAGGCAAAGCATTCCATACCCTTACTACTCTCTGAGTAAAGAAAGTTACTCTGACATCTGTCCTATATCTATCACCCCTCAATTTAAAGCTATGCCCCCTCGTGCTGGCCGTCACCATTCTTGGAAGAAGGCTCTCCCTACCCACCCTGTCTGAACCTCTGATTATAATATATGTCTCTATTAAGTCACTTCTCAAACCTTTTCTCTCTATCGAGACAACTCCAAGTACCGCCACCTTTCGTCATAAGACCTTCCCTCCATACCAGGCAACATCCGAGTAAATCTCCTCTGCACCCTTTCCAAAGCTTCCATATCCTTCTTATAATGCGGTGACCAGAACTGTACACAATACTCCAAGTGTGGCCGCACTAGAATTTTGTACAGCTGTAGCATAACCTCATGGTTCCAGAACTCGATCCCTCTATTAATAAAAGCTAAAACACTGTCTGCCTTCTTAACAACCCTGTAAATCTGGGTGGCAACTTTCAAGGATCTGTGTACCTGGACACCGAGATCTCTCTGCTCACCTACATTAACAAGAATCATACCATTAGCCCAGTACTTTGCATTCCTCTTACGCCAACCAAAGTGAGTCACCTCACACTTGTCCGCATTAAACTCCATTGGCCACCTCTCAGCCCAGCTCTGCAGCTTACCTATGTCTTTCTGCAACCTACTACATCATTCGTCACTATCCACAACTCCACCAACATAAGTGTCGTCTGCAAGCTTACTAACACACCCTTCTACACCATCATCAACGCCATTTATAAAAAATGACGAACAGCAGTGGACCCAACATTTTCCTTTGCAGTTCAGCACTACAAAGTGGACTCCGGGAGCAACATTTCCCACCAACTACCACCCTCTATCTTCTTTCAGCAAGGCAATTATTGATACAAACTGCTTTATCTCCCACAATCCCATTCCTCAGGATTTTGTACAATAGCCTACTGTGGGGAACCTTATTGAACGCCTTGCTGTAATCCAGATACACAGCATCAACCGGTTTACTCTCATCTGCCTGCTTAGTCACCTTCTCAAAGAACTCCGTAAGTTTTTTGAGGCACGACGTAACCTAAGAAAAACTATGCTGACTATCCCTAATCAAGTTATTCTTTTCCAGATGATTATAAATCCGATCTCTTATAACCTTTTCCAAAACTTTAACAACAACTGAAGTGAGGCTCAGTGGTCTATAATTAAAGGATTGTCTCTACTCCCATTCTTGAACATGGGAACCACATCTTCTGGCACTATTCCTGTAGACAAGGACGATTTAAAGATCAATGACAAAGGCTCGGCAATCTCCCACATGGCTTCCCAGAGGATCCCAGGATAAATCCCATCCGCCCCAGGGGCCATATCTATTTTCACACTCTGCAGGATTTCTAATACCTCCTCCTTGTGTATCTCAATCACACCTAGTCTTGTAGCCTGTATCTCAGTATTCTCTCGACATTGTCGTTTTCTAGTGTGAATACTGTTGAAAAGTATTCATTTAGTGTTTCCCCAATCTCCTCTGACTCCACAAACAACTTGCCACTAATATCCCTGATGGGCTCGAATCTTACTCTCGTCATTTGTTTATTCCTTAAATACCTAACGAAAGCCTTAGGCTTTCCTCTGGTCCTATCCGCCAACAACTTCTCATGCCTACTCCTGGCTCATCTGAGCTCTCTTTAGGTCTTTCCTTGCTACCTTGTAACCATCAAGCACCCTAACCGCATCATAAATGTCTTTCCCCCAGCTGTAACTCTTGCCCAGTGGTATGCACCTATCTATTTATATCACAATAGTAAACATAACAGAATTGTGATCTCTGTCACCAAAGTGCTCACCTACTTCCAAGTCTAACAACTGGCCGGGCTCATTACCCAGTACCAAATCGAATGTGGCTTCGCCCCTGGTTGGCCTGTCTACACTATGTGTCAGTAACCCCTGCTGCACACGCTGGACAAACACTGACCCCTCTATAATACTCTTACTATAGTGTTTTCTGTCAATATTTGAAAAGTTGAAGTCCCCCATGACAACTACCATGTCCCTCTCACTCCTATCGAAAATCATCTTTGCCATCCTTTCGTCTACATCTCTGGAACTTTTCAGAGGCCTGCAGAAAACTCCCAATAGGGTGACCTCTCCTTTCCTGTTTCGAACTTCAGCCCATATTATCTCAGTTGACGAGTGCCCAAACATCCTCTTTGCAACTGTAATACTGTCCTTGACCAACAATGCCACACGTCCCCCCTCTTTTACATTCTTCTGTTTTCTTACTGAAACATCTAAATCCTGGAATCTGCAACAACCATTCCTTTCCCTGCTCTATTCATGTTTACAAAATGTCCACAACATCGAATTATCAGGTACCAACCCATGCTGCAAGTCCATCCACCTTATTCTGGATGTTCCTGGCGTTGAGGTAGACACATTCCAACCCAACGTCTTGCTTGCTGCTGCCATCTTGCGCCCCGAAACCTTATTTTGGACCTCCCTACTCTCAACCTTTTCTATACCTGAACTGCAAATTGGTTCCAATCCCTTGCTGGATTAGTTAAAACCCGCCCCAATAGCCTTAGTGAATTCCCACCCCCAAAGATTATTGCTGCTCCTCTGTTTCAGATAAAGATCATCCTGCTTTTAGATTTCCCACCTACCCCAGAAAGAGCCCCAATTATCCAAGAATCCAAATACCTCCCTCCTGCACCATCCCTGTAGCCACGTGTTCAACTCCTCTCTCTCTCTATTCCTTGCCTCACTAGCACCAGAGCAGGGAGGGAATTTGAAAGGACGGATGGAAGTGTATTATGAACCTGTCGTCCAAATGAATGGATTACAGTTTGAGCTGCAGAAGAGCAGAGTCGTGGAAGAGTTAATGATGTTAATGCGGTGCAAGTCGGCTGACATGGTGATAATGGGGATACGTGGTTAAAAACACATCACGAGATGTCACCATGGTTTCGACTTGTCTGTTCAGGCTCAAAC
Source organism: Hemiscyllium ocellatum (assembly GCF_020745735.1). NCBI lineage: Eukaryota > Metazoa > Chordata > Chondrichthyes > Orectolobiformes > Hemiscylliidae > Hemiscyllium > Hemiscyllium ocellatum. Next base: position 3,601,869 of record NC_083438.1, read on the forward strand.
AATTGCCAGGGAGAAGATTGAATCAGTGCGAGGCATTTTCTCCTGTCACGACGTTGATTATGCCTTCCAGCTCATCTGATTCACTTCCCTCGACTCTACTACCAAAACACATCCCTCCACATATGACGTGGACAGAACTTCCTTCTTCATCACTTTAAAATCCAGCAGCCTCTGTAGACATCATATCATCCTCCGGTATTTCCGTCAGCTGCAAATGAACCCCAACAATTAAGATGTGTTTCTCTGCCCACCCCTATCCATTTTCTGTAAAGATCATTCCCTCTGCCCCTCCCTTGCAAAGTGCACGCCACCACCAAACCATCATCCCCTTCCAGCACCTTCTCATTCAAACACGTGATTTGCAAAACATCCACCCACATATCCGCCCTCAACTCCGTCACAGTCCCCAGAGGACCCTTCCATGTCCATCAGAGTTTTACTTCCATTTCCACGCATGTCATTTACTGTATCAATTGCTTTCTTTGCAGTCTCTTCGACATTGACGAGATCGGATGCCTAATTACAGACAGCTTCGGAAAACATCTCCGGGACACTACTACCAAACAAAACCACTGGCCCCTGGCTGAACAGTGAACTCTCCCTCCCACACAGCCAAGTTCATTCAGGTCCAGGGCTTCCACCGCTCTTATGAACTGTCCAATCTATCCATCTTCCATTCCTCCTACATTCTCCACGCTCCGCTGCGACCTATCATCATTACCCCCATCTCCATCCATCTATCACATTCTCAGCTACCTTGTCCCAGCTCCACCCGCTCCCATTTGTCTCTCTACCCCCTTGGTTCACAAGCCTCTTTCCTGATGAAGGCTTGTGAACCAAGGGGGTAGAGAGACAAATGGGATTGTCCAAAACGTCGATTGTCCTGTTCATTCGTTGCTGCCTGCCCTGCTGCGCTTTTCCAGCATCACACTTTCGACTCAGTTTTGAAGCAGTGGATTTTGAGTTAGGGAAAGAAGTCGGAGGCCTCAGCTTTGCAATGATTCAATTGTAAGAAATGTGTGCTCCAACAGGATTGGATGTCAGACAAGTCAGGACACTGTTTGACCTGGAGGGAACAGGGAGGTGATCGTGTTCATATCCACCTGTTGACCTGCTCGTTCTCTGTGGTGGAGGCTGTGTGCATGAAAGATTCTGACAAAATTCTGGTCAAGTTCTTAGTGTTGAAAACCCCTTATCTTCAGGCCATATCTTCAGACAGAACCTAGAGTCTTTTGAAAAACGGTTTCACACTCTCATTTTAGAATAATATCAAATTCGCCGAATATTTGAAGGGGAAGACTTACAAACCAAACTGTCCACCAAAATCTGATGAAGCCTCGCATTTTATCCCAAATACAACTTGATCAGATTTCGAACGTGAAAGGACAAAAAGCTCTGGTTCCAGTGGGAGATAAATCGTTCACTTATTGTGTGTGTGGACCAGGGTTTTTAACTGTCATCAGACTTACACACCTCGATTGCAGTCATTGTGAGGAATGACTGTGGAAATGTGGGGATTCATTTCCTTGTTTGAGCTGAATTCCCATGGACGCAATGATGCCAGGAACAAACCATTTACCTGCTCAGAATGTGGGAAGTGATTCTCTCTGTCTCTGACCTGCTGCGACACCTGCTCGTTCAAAATGATGATGAACTATTTCAATGTCTGATCTGCGGAAATACTTTAAAACCTCCAGCGCTTGGATAACCGAACACCACGCTCATACGAATGAGAAACCTTTTTATCTCTCCGGACTTTGGAAAATGTTATCAAACCTCTATGTGCTTGATCTCTGAGAAATATGCTCACATAAATAAGAGTCCATAAAGATATACAGAGACCTGACGTCTGATCCTCGTGCTCACCCGGAGTAGAGACTTCTCCAATTCCAAATCTTTGGGACCGTACTGTAAAGTCCGAGCGACCAGTTGGCTCATCAAATTTCTCACAGTATTAACAGGTCTTTCTAAATGCCACGACTGCAGGAAATGCTGCACAAGTTTCTGAATACTAACGTGTCATCAACGTGTTCACACTGAAGAAAGACATTAATCATTATAAGCGTTCCTGGGGACAGTTGAACATGAACGTCATCACATTGAGGAGAGACCTATCAAATATGTAGCCTGTGGGATGTGCTCTCTCGTCTCTGTAGAATTGATGTCACATTGATATTTTCGAATTGTGAGAGACGTTTCAAGTGTACTTATTCCAGGAATAGATTCAAGCGATCATCTCAAGTCTCAGTACACCATCTGTTTTGCTGTTGGCAGCAAGCATTTACCTGCTTCATGTGAGAAAAACAGTTAGGCCTCTCATCGACACTGCTGAGAGAGGAGAGGGATCCCACTGAGGGAAGGAATTCACTCACTGATCGACCCAACTGAGACAGCGTCATGTTTACTTATCTCAGAGCGATTGAACATTGTTGTTCTTCACATTCAGGTCTGAAATCAAAGTTGGAATATTCTAGATAACAATCCAATAACTCAGCTTTGTGTTAAACATAGTATCAAAGGTCATTGAATGGATGAGATTACAGAGAACGTAAAGCATCAGCACAGGTTGTCAAGAAAACATCAAATCTGACAAATATATGAGAATGCTTTGAGTAGGTAATAAGCAAGTTATACGAAGTCAAGCCTGTGGAGGTGACCAGCTTGAATTTCCCCAGGCATATGTCAAGGTGAAGTATGGCAAACTGCGAAATAAGAGGCCATGGATTGAGGCTTGGCTGACTGGAAGAAGGCAGACAGTTGGGTAAAGCGGTCTTCTGCAGGATGACAGCCCGTGACTAGTGGAGTTCAGCAGGAGTCGTGTTGGCAACACAGCCATTCACATTATGTATGAAGGATCCAGTCAAAGGAACTGAGGGTGTTGTTGCTCCATTTAAAGAAGACACAATGATAGCTGGAAGGATAGACCTTATTGATGAAGCGGGCATGCTGCAGAATGACCTAAACGGATTGAGTGCTTTGAAAAAAATAGTTGCAGTTGCCATACTTTGTGGAAAATATGAGGTCATATGCTTGGTGGTAAGAGTAGAGCATAACCGATTTTCTGAAAGCAGAAAGAATTCAAAGTCCAATTTTCTCCTATGTTTCACATGCAGTTTCAGTTTGTGTTTAGGAATGCAAATACAATGCAGGCGTTCAGTTCAAGCGAATCGGAAAGCACAGAGAGAAGTTTACACGTCAGTCAATAGGAGGCTCCGGACAGATGCATTTGGAACATTAGGAGTAGGTTTTGGCCCCATTTCTAAGTGATGGTATGTTTTGAGTGGTGGATAGGAAGTTTATAATGGCTGACTCAGTGGTGAGTAATAATGTCTTGCGGCCTCAGCGATGTTGGTTCAATATCTACTTTGGACGACTGTGTATTTGGAGTTTGCACATTCCTCTCCAGACTAAAGATGTGTGGCTGACGTTCTTTGCTCATGGGAAATGCAGAGTTACAGGAATTGTATAGAGGTGTGTGTTTGGGTGCGATTTCCTTCACAGGATTAGTGTGGGCTTCTTGATCCGAATGGCCTGTTTCCACATTGTAGGTATTCCGTTAGAACAACGTTGATTGCTGAGATCTACGCCTTGTCATAAGAATTTATTTTTAAAATGGTGACAGCTTCCATATATACACATGGTTTCAAATGAATCTCTTGAACGATATAAGGAGTGTAGGGGCATTCTTAAGGTGGACATTATAAAGGTCAATCGTGGATATGAGATATCAGCAGAACATAAAGTTAAGTACAGTCTAAAGAGAATCTACAAGTAATTAAGAACTTGAGACCAAATAGGACCACTTTCAGATGAAAGAGCTCACCTTTGTCTTGAACCTCAGCAGATGGGAAGACATATAATGTTCACTTCGCGTCAGTTTACACCATGGAGCAAGAAATAGCGGGTGCAACTAAGTATTGATGTTTTGAAAGTAGTTCACATTGAAACGGCGAAGGGCTGGACGTCCTGGAAAATGTGAAGTTGGATATTTCTCTGGGATCTGATCTCCTGTATCCCGGAAACTTGTGGGAAGTTGGGGAAAGAAATGTTTGGGCCTTCCGTAGAAATATTTTTATCATGTGTTATTCCGAGTGAGGCGTCGAATGACTGGAGGATGGCTAATGTTGTGCCTTTGTTTAGAAAGGAATTCATGGAGAAGCCTGGGAGCAATAAACCTGTGTGGCTGGTTATGGTCGTGGGTAAGTTGTTGGATGCAATTCTAAACGATAGGATTTATATGAATGTTTAGATACAAGGAATGAATCGAGATAATCAGCATGGTTTTGAACAAAATTGATTGAGTTTTTTGAGGGCATAACCAAGAAGATCAATGAGGACAAAGGGGCAGACTTTGCTCAATTGGACTTTAATAAAAGCTTTTTATACTTTTCCACATGATTGGCTAATTCATAAAGTTAGATTACATGGAGTTTAATGTAAGTTGTCCACTTAGATATAAAATTAGCTTAATAGCAGAATGCTGAGAATGGTGGTGCAGGGTCGTTTTCAGACTGGTGGACTGTTACCAAAGATGTCCTATTGGCTGAGTGCAAATTCATTTTTTGACATTTAAATAAATGATTTCAGTGGTAAGATAGAAAGCATGGAAAGTAAGTTTGCAAAATTGGTATTAGAAGGTTGTGAAGTGATTTTCTCGTCAGGTAAGTTTCTCTCTGGCCTCGAGTTTAAAAAGCGTGTGGGAGAGGAGTGGAGAAGGGCCATTCGTTCATGGTGAAGCCCACGTCATCAGGCATCAATCTATTCTGGTCCCAGTTTGCAGCAATGAGATTCCCCCTGTGATCATACAAGACATAAAAATGGTACTGAAAGTTGACCTGTTCACACTGTTGTAACCCCTTTGAGGTATGTATTCGCATGTTCACATACAGAGGCAGTCACACAGGCACATTCCCTGAGAGTGACAGAGAACTCAGAATTATACCCACTTCATGTGCTTTGCGTCCACAAGTTTCTCTGGAGAAAGGCGGCTTTAAGTGGAATACAAGACACTTCGTAGAAAATGTGCATCGTTGCCGTGATATGAAATGGATACTGAGCTGACATAGTCAAACACACTTATCGTGTGTAACTTTCAATAACACAAATCCCACCAAAACAAGCCGTCTGGTTCCTGCGACCTGACAGGATACTGCCAAGCAGTCATTCCTCACTAATAACAACGGACACACGGCAAAATCTAAACACTTTCATGGCTTGTCTTGTTCTGTTTCTGTCCTTGTAACACCTCCAGTTTCCTCTGAACGTCCAGTCCCGATGTTAATGAGCTGTTTGATATAAACACAGGCACATCGAGAAAGTAATCTTTATTTCAAAAGCAGAGCCAGGGAATGTAAGCTGCAAGGGCTTGCTCTCAGCTGGGTAATGAGACATCACGGTCTCATCGTCCTGATTATCATATAGACTGATTCCACAAATATGCAGGGTAACAGTTATTTCCAAGTGAAATGTGCCAATGAATACCGTAACAGACAGAAAGATCAGGAGAGAGTAGCTTCGACTCGTTCCTCACCGAGGGCATTTTGCAAATAATGTCCTGTTACTTCACAAACTGAGCTCCTCGCAGCCAGCCATGCATGTGTCTAGCACAATAATAACCTTTGGCCCACTAAGTCTGCACCAGTCCAACACAATCCCCTGAAATGTTCTTATCTCATTTCGCGTCACTTGGTTCAGTGGGGCAAACGTGTTCAGTAATGGAAGTGTACAACTTAATGGGTCTTACTGGCGCTGGAGTCTTCTGCCTTATCCATCCTGACACAGGGTTGGTTGCAGATTACTCACGTTCCTTATCTGAGTTATCCACATTTCACCTAATCCTGTGATTTGAATTTCAAACAAGAAAGAAGTGAACAAGCACTCTTCAAGTTCACTCTCGGCTCTCAATCACAGTCAGCAAAATGCTTAACTGCATGAGGAACCCACAGTGGATTTAACGCCCATCGCCTCAACCAATTGGCCACCACGGCAGAAGTGCATGACTAACTGGTTTCAAGTTCTCCCTCCTTTTGGAGCTGAGGGACAGGCAATCACTGTTCGGTTTGTTTGAATTCAATCACCACAGTTTCGATAGGGTTAAATGTCAGGACATGTTTGGTTTGTGTGATTAATCTCGATGGTTGAAACGGTCATTCAGTTAAAAAGAAAGGGAGACATTGCAGGAGCAACTAAACAGATCTGGCAGCATCTGGGGAGAGATAAAGAGAGACAACAATTCGGAGCTTCTTCAGGAGTTTCTCAGAACGCTATGTTCTTTCACAGGTATTGCCAAATCTGCCGATTTCCTTGAGCAGTTTCTGTTTTTGTTTTAGATTCTGAGTGTCCGCAACCCTTCACTAGCCATTCAACAATACAGAAACGCATTTGTGGTTCGTCACTGGATTTGGTTTCCCTTAAGCTACATAGCCCTGACCGCATTGAAAACCTGAAAGTGCACAGTAAAGGAGTCGGATGGATAAGAACAGCGACCGCTCCATGCGTGGGTACACTTCTCGGTTAACAGCCAAACGAGAGGACTAATTACTCCACAGAGACTGGGGAGTCCCTTGTAGCAGGCCCCTCGCAGGAACTCCTGAAGCAGACTGTCAGTGATCTCAAGCTTTTGCCTGCCCTTCGCATAATCAAAATTGTCTTCAATTGGTTTGACGGTTCCAAAATGAATCCTGAAGCATTCAATGTGGACAATGAGAACAGTATGATCTCACGCTTTGCAGACACATGCATGTCACTGGGAACCAGCTCTCCTAAAACCGGGACCTTCTCCCTTCGAGCCTTAAGAGGAACACATTCCTGACCGCGGTAAAAACCCAGAATTGTGCCGCCAAAAAAAGGCAGACGGTGTGAGAACAGCTGTCGCTCCGGTCCTGGGTCGTGTGAGAACAGCAATCTGTCAGTGAAGAGCTGAACGTACTGACGAACATCGCCACAGAGCCTCATGAGCCAAAGGCATCAATGATCCCCAAATGCAAGCTGACGTGCAGAAACTAGAATCCTTCAATATCAGAGATCAGTTCCCATGTCCAGGGGAAAGTCCACAGTCAAAGTCCCGGCCTCCGAAAGAATGGAAAGATTTCTAAACTCTCTATGCCCAGTGGGCCAGTTCACCCTTCATTTTCCTCTCAATTCGCGTCCCAAGGAATATCTAAAGATTCACAAAGCTCGAGTCTGAGATTTCTGTTTTGCTTGTTGACAGTTTTCCCACTTGACAATTGGCAACATTTTCCCAGAATCTTTTCGCTATCCTCTGCTTTGCACCATGTACAGAAATAAATAAACCTCCATTTGTGGAGAGATTCCCGACTCTGAGAATATTTTGTTTGGAACAAAGAAGATTAATGGGAGATTTTTTGGGGACCTTAATAATCATGTGGGAGAAAGAGGTGTGGATGGGCGAGTTAATGGTCAGGAGGAACTGCTGCCTCTTACAAAGGCAATTGACCAGAGGACGAGGAATGAAGACGTTTAATGAAAAAGACAATTTGTTTAAAAAATAAACTCAGTTAAACCTACATATATTCCATGCTCTTTTTTTTTATCATCTGTAGATAAACAGAGCTAACGTTTTGAGTAAGGTCCGTTTCTGGTTCAGAACGCAAGTTTCCTGCATGTCAAGAAATAAGCTGACCTGAGAAAATATCGAGTTGTTGAGACGGGTTTTCTGGAGTTGCAGGGATAAATTACCCAACAAGAAATCATTTAAAATCAACTTTGAGGGAAACATGCTCGGTATTGATGGGAGACGGAATGGATATGAAGGATCCATTTTCATGAGCAGAGAGATTAATAATGCGGCAATGGTCGAGTAATGAAGATGCAGTTTTATCGCGCCTTTCAGCTCCACTTTAACCACAGGCACTGAAGTCCCTTTGAAGCAGATGTGTCATTGTCAAATCTCATGTGCTAATCAATGCTGTTTGTTCAAACAGGGGTCAGAAAAGAAAGCTCAGAACTTGCACTGGAGATGCCAGTGAGATTATGTTTTAGTTTAAGCGTTTGTTCTGCTCCGCTTTATATCCAGAGTAGTGCAGGACTGGAGATCCCAATCTCAGGGGAAGGAGTTACCCTTTCAAGAAACAAATGAGGAGGATGTTCTCACATTCAGAGGGCTGCAAGTATGTCGAAGTATTTACTGTAAAAGTGTGTCAAGACTGGGTTTCCTGAAGGCTTCAATTATTTCTCTGTTAATAGCATGGAGCAAGTGGCAATGTGAAATGTGTCCAAATTTGCTGACAATACACATGAGTGGGTGCGCATGTTATGATGAAATCATGGCAATATGCATCGGCATATACATTAATTGGGTGGGTGGGTAAAAACGTGTCAGATGCGGTTTCATGTCCGGATTATGAAGTCATGCACTTTGGTCGGAAAAGTCAGAAGACTGAGTACTATTAAAATCGAGAGAAAGCAGAAGCAACGTGTGACACAGAGGAATCTTATGCAAACAAAAGTTTAGTATGATATTCTTTCCCTGACAAAAAGGATGGCTTCCTTTCCGAATGAGAACGATGGAATGGATGTTTTCCGAGGAAAGAAAAATAAATGAAGCTTATAGCCTCATCGAAAATTTAGAAAAGATTGGTTCGTTCCATTGGACGATGTTGATGGTTATGGATTTCTAAAATGTGTTTACAATGGGTCTGGGAGTGGGAATCAGGTTACCCATGATTACTGTCATCCTTCATCTGTCTACCTCATTATGTACGATTTATTTCAGAATTCGGTTCCTGTGAGTGCCCTAGTAAACTATAGCCGCTATTGACTTATTTCACTGGCTATTCTTCAACACGACCCGAAAGTATTCAACATTCTTTTCTGCTTGATCTCGGTAATCTATGATCAAATGTCACCAGGACCTCGATATTTTACGCAGCGGTCTGTCCTCTTGCAATATCAATTGATCCGTCACTGTGTTACTATTGCACAAATCAAGACCAAATCAAACAGCATCAATAGCATCTAGGTTGCGAACACAGATAACTGCAGCCGATCCCCAGATTACAGCCAACTGTGCGATCACAGAAGCACACATTGAACAGCCAGGAAACTCAAAACTGCAGAAACACTCTTTTGGGCTAGGGATCTGGTTGTGTTTCTCAATCAGCAATCGAATTTTACATTAGTTATGTCAACCGTTCCCTCACATAAGGAAATAACTGATGCTGCAGACGGAGGAGAAAGAGACGACTGTAGTTGCTGCAGATCAGAGTCAAGCGTGTGGTGCTGGAAAACACAGCAGGTCAGGCAGCATCCGAGGAGCTGGATAATCGACGTTTTGGCCAAATGCCTGATGAAGTACTCATGTCAGAAACGTCCATTCTCCTGCTTCTTGGATGCTGCCTAACCTGCTGTACTTTTCCAGCAACACGTTCTCCATTGCTGCAGACTGTCACACAATCCGAGCTTCCAGCCACGGAATCAGCGACACTCACTATCATGAGTCAACCTACTGAGGACACCTGGCAGTGTTGTTTTGTGTCAAGTTGATCTTCATGAATGTGTATCGTGAGTTGTCTGTCCTTTATAACATTTCCAGCAGTCACTACATGCAACATTGTTTGTCAAACTTTGCCCTGCGTATCATTGGCATTGGATCCATTTTTTGTGAGTTATTGCCAAATGTGGCTTTCGGTATATGTTGTCTCATAAATCCGAGTGGTCAGACGAGTCTCGCTGTACGTGCCAAGACATTTTTTTACCTGTAATATAGAGTTTTGTTGTGATGGTTCATGGCATGTCCTCCTCGAGTTGTTCTTGGCAAGGAATCAGCGGGGATATCTATTGTAGCAAAGTATTTGTGAAGTATCTGGTAAACAACAAACTCAGCTGTTCTGAGTAACAAGGCACAGCGATGACGAGGACACCAAATTCGACTGGGACAACAGCCAGAGAATTTCTCGAATGACGAGACTCATCCAATGACTCCATCAAAAAACATGTTGATCTGGACCCAACATACTGGGACATGCAAAGAACGACAAGAACCAGCAAATGAAAGCGTGGGAAGGAAATCGAACCGAATCAAAACGCTGCAGGACAGCAGCGCTTCACACGAGTTTCATCTGCCTTGAGAATATCGTCGAGAAAGTGGAGGAAATGGCTGCAAACAAACTTCCTAAAACCACCGAACATCCCCACACCATCTGCATCCTTCACCGGAACGACAGATCTTTACCTTGAAACTCTGAAACAGTCGGAGTCACCCCAATGGAAAAATGAACGCCTGCCTCCCACGTGGCAACTGAGGTGACGAAACGCCACACGGTGGATGTCAGAGCTAACTGAGGCCGCAAGCTACTTGTGCATGTTCTTGTCAATAACACATGCTTGATTATCCTCGTCCTATTTTCCATCATTTAACGTTTTATGCCTTAAGTATTACAAACTTTCAATTAAATATCTCTGAAGGTCATGAGAATTTCTGACGCTCTGACACATAGAGACAGTGATATCCAGTTCCAACCACTCACTGGCTGATAAAGTTTTATATATACAGCCACTCGAACTTTTATGATTCTTATCTTAAGTCTATGGCTACGTTTTGATTGATCTCTCCATCACAGGGAAATGTTTCGTTGAGTGTACCCAATCCATGCCCCTCATTATTTATCACATCTCAATACAGTCTCCTCTCAATCTCCCCTGCTCTCGCAAAAGCAAGGCCAGTCAGTCTAAACTATTTCATAGCTGAAGTTCTTCAATCCAGAAAATATATTGGCAAATCACTTCTGCACCGTTTCCGCAGCTGTCATATCGCTTCTTTTATGTGAATTGCAGAATTGTACATAATACTCTAGCGAGAGACGAATAAAGTCTCTTTCCCTCGATACTGTTCTGTGTCCTTTTCATGAACCCGGTGCTCTAATGAAACCTGGTCGATGCAAATCAAACACTATGCATGAGGATTAATTATCCAACCACATTAGTTGATTGCATTAAGTGGGTTAAAGGTCCTCATGGTAGAATTGGGGCACATTCACCTAACAAGAGTGACAGCTACAGCACAAACTTAAGGGTGTCAATGTGAAAGTAAATGTTAATTTGAGCAATGTCTCAGTGACATGGGAGGAGGGACGGAAAGGAAGAATAGTGATTGGAAAGAGAGAAAAATCTCCGAGCTTGGGTACAGATAAAGTTTGAAGCAATAAAATCATCACCTAAGGGAGTGTTTTCACCTAATAAATTGATTGTTTCCCTCCTGCGTTTCTTTAGCACAGGTTATATAGAGTGACATGGAACAAATGCGCATTACTGATACTCGTATTTGAATGGAGGTTTCTTCAGACACAATGCAAAGGACAAACCACTACAGGATCACGTGAAGAAAACACAACAGTAAAAGCAATAAATGTAATGGCTGAGTTTGGTGAGGAACAGCACCACATGGTCAATAGGATAACCCATTGAGATTGGATTGATCAGTCATCTTCGATGTTGTCAGCGGCTGTAGAGATGCCATCTTTGAGAATGTTGAAGACTGAGTTCGTTAGATTTCTAGAAAAAAAAATGAAATGTACAGGTGATAGTACACAAACTGTTGAAATGTAGGTTTCAATAACAACGAAGTTTCACATCGTTACTTTACTAGTGCCGCGAGTCACGATAGTAATTACTGTTGCACACTTACATGGCACCGGTTCCCAGGCCTGGAATTTAAAAAAAAAGTGGCGCAGTGGCGAAGATCTGATCGGAAATCCGGAGTGCAATGATCGCGTGGATCTCTACTCTATCTGCAAGTAACAAATCCCTGAGCATGCAGTCCTTCTATGAAGCCAGAGAGTCGCGTGAAACGCCCAGTTCATCCATTGATCTGTTTGATACTTTTCTCCTGAATGAAATTTCTGTCATGGTTTAATTACCTTTCTCCAAGAATGACAGTATTGTTTTGGTTTTGTTTTTTATTCTTACTTCTATTGACTCTCTGAATAAGGTTTTTAGAGCTGACCGTTTCCTAACTATGTGCTGCTGGCAATGGTCTTCGCATAGTAGCTCCCATAAGGCCATTAGGTTAGGAGATGTACAAGAAGTGAGAGTGAAGTGATTGTGATGCGTGTCAAAAACAATGACCATTAATTTACATAAATCTATTGTCATGATCCAACCAATGGGTGGAAAATGCTGCAAGCCACCTTCCCAAATCGGCCGAACACACCCACAATAACTGCACCCGGAACCAGGGGCTCAACGGATTCCAGAAACCTTGAAGATCCAAGAGGGTCATCAAAGGCAGAGAATTGAAACCCCGACTCCCGTTGAATAGGCGAGGATTGTCACCAGCAAAGAAACTAGGATATCAGGTAAGGCGCCTGTCTCAAGTTCATTGTGCATGATCTTGTCAAAAACAACTGCTTAGATATCCTCATTACATTTTCCATCATTTGACCCAAAGCTTCAAAGTATCTTCAAATACTCACACCTGAAAGTTATGAGGATTACCGCCGCTCCGACCCATGCAGACATTGAGTTCCAGATTCAAACACTCACTGACTGTTTAAATTTATCCGCACATTATCTCAAACCTTTTTGCCTCTTATCTGAAATCTGTGGCTCACTGTTGATTGAAACCCTGCACCACTGGAAAGCGTTTCTTTCCATCTACCGTATCCATGCCCCTCATTATTTCGTACTTCTTACTCATGTCTCCTCATAATCTCCCTCTCTCTGAGAAATAAAGTAACCCGAAGATGCCTCATCTCTCCTCATAAGTGAAGCTCTTCAGCACAGAAACTATCCCTATAAATCACTTCTGTGCTGTCATATTGCTGCTATACCAAGAATTGCGGAACTCCAAATAAAAATCTGCAGCTGAAGGAACAATTTACAGAAATGTCACAGAAAGCCACAGAAATTGCTCTTTTCCAAAATAAAAAACTCCCTTTTCCTCGCTAGTACTCTGAATTCCTTTCCTGCGACTGATGCTCCAACTCTGTCTGGTCAATGTCATTTACAAGTGCTACATGAGGATTGACCTCACAATCACGGTGTCTTAATCATCCAAAAGGTTTGAAGGTTGAAATGTTTCGGTGAGACTGCCGGCAAGTCCACTCAGCAGCAGTGACAGAAACACAGACTGAACGGTATCCATGCAGAAGTCAGTGTTGGAGTGAGCAGTACATTTTTGAAAGGGACGAGGGAACATATTCACAACAGGACTCGGAGAGATGTCAGACAGCGGCAGCTGGAAGTAACAGAATACTCAGGTCAGAATACATTTTCACGTAAAAATAAATAATGTTAAAAATGGAAAATCAATGACAATTTAGGTATATAAATATAGTGCTACAAACCAACGTTATGTTCTTAGTCATAGGACGTTTAAAATGTAGGTAATAGAACGTAAAATATTCAAATACATCGTTCTTAAGAGTTATTTTAAAGTGAAAATCTGAGATCAGGAGAGGGAGTTTAGTAAAGAACCTACACAGTTAATGGCCTTGGCAGCAATTGATTGTGGGCCGGCTATGTGAACATGTGGAAACGGTAAAAGCGAGAATGCTTAGATGCATGGTTGAGAGGTAATGCAGATATCATGAAGGGTGTTTTAAAAAATCATTCTTTGGATAGTTGGCTGAGTTGGCATTTATTGACCAGCCCTAATTGCCCCAGAGTCGACTAGAGGACTTTAAAGATCAAGACCGAGAGAACGTTACCTAGAGAATTGAATAGAATTACATCAGTTTTATAATTTATCTCGGGTTTCTGGGTGCGTCGGATGAGGTGAGATTACTAGTTTGCCTTTGTAACTTGTTCGTGGAGGTGGCAATTCCCGTGACTGTGGGACTTTCGCAGGCAGCCACGAGATGGGTGATCACGGTCGACAAAATCACGGCTTCATAAATGTCTACAGCTGGATTCTGCAGCGAGACAGCTGACGTGGTAAAAGAGCATCACAGCAGAATTGGCCACGCATGTGCCCGGTTGATTCTAGATTAGATTACTTACAGTGTGGAAGCAGGCCCTTCGGCCCAACAAGTCCACACCAACCCGCCGAAGCGCCACCCACCCATACCCCAACATTTACCCCTTACCTACCACTAGAGGCAATTTAGCATGGCCAATTCACCTGACCCGCACATCTTTGGACTGTGGGAGGAAATCGGAGCACCCGAAGGAAACCCACGCAGACACGGGGAGAACGTGCAAACTCCACACAGTCAGTCACCTGAGTCGGGAATTGAACCCGGGTCTCAGGCGCAGTGAGGCAGCAGTGCTAACCACTGTGCCACCGTGCAACCTACGGTTCTACGGACAAGGTAGTTGAGGTATCATGTAACCATTGAGGTTCGGCAGCACCAGTCAGCAATGAGGTCAGCTGGTAGAAAATAAATACGTCTTTGCCCAACATGGGAAGGCATGATCACGGAGGGGAAGTTCGAACAATTTTGTGGAATGCCCAACTTGTAGAATTTGTAGGCCAATGGTTTAAAAATAGATTGTAATGTTTGTTTTTTTTCTTCAAATCCATTTATTTCTTCAACTTTGTTTATTGAGAAAGCATTTGTTTCTTCTCGAACTTCTGCAACAAAGATTTGATAATGGAGACATTGTTCCAAAGATGCTGCTGTGTGTGGGGACATTGCCCACGTCTCTCTCATAGTTTGTACCGAAGAATATGTGACAATTCCATCTTAAAGAATCCCAGTAGTATGCACAGGCCCTTTGCTCCAAAGCGTAAACCAGCCAGAGCCATCCTCATATCCTAATATTGTCTATTTATCTCAGACTAATGCATTTAACCAGCATAAACCTAAACACTAAGGACAATTTAGCTTAGCCAATTTACATACCCTGCACATCTTTCGACTGACCGAGGACCCTGGAGCATCCTGAAAAGAAGACCATGCAGCAGAGTGCGAATGTGTAACCTCCACACAGACAGTTGCCAGAAGCTGAACTTGAATCTGGGTCCTCAGCGCTGTGACAAAGCAGTAATGTTCAATGACCCAGCGAGCCTAACATTTCCCTCGCACCCTCACTCACACACACGGAGACTGAGGCCCGATACTGCCCTTATTTCCTGATTAGTCAGCGACCCTTCCACGTCAGTGTACTACGAGCCCCGCCGTTTGCTTACTGTTGACAGTGCCACATCACCATGCTGGTGGGCAGCGTCCAGGAGCAGGAAAACTATGCAGATTATGAGCATGAGCACCACAAGTTTTCTCCAGATAGAAATATTGGTCTCTCCCATCACAGGTCGTGAGTGAAGCTTGAAGGGGACGCCAGCGTACAGAGCTATATAGGTTTCATGACTGATCTGTGCAGGACTCTCGCCCCAAACAAATGTTTTTTTTTAAGGGCCGTAATTGAAGACACAGAACGCCTCAGGCTTCTTTGCACGAACACGCCCCGCTCAATGGCCGTTATCCTTGGTTCAGTTTGTCATTTTTTCGTTTAAGTTATCACTTCACTATTTGTTTATCTGTCTTTGGTGTGCATGTGGCTAAAATTAAAGGTTATTGAGTTAAATCATTGCTGTTGTGTGTGGTGCTGCAAAGTACATCTGGTCAGGCAGAATTCGAGGAGCAGTAGAATTGACGTCTTGAGCGAAACGGCTTCACCAGGAATGAGTCTGGTGAGCCAAGACAGTGGCTAGTTTGTGGGCATAGGAGCTGAGAGCGCAATAGAGAAACGAAGTTGGGTATGATGGAGCAGGTCAGAGAGTATGGTGGAGTGGATAGATGAGAAGTAAGTTCGACACTATAGGACCGGTCATGAGGGATTTGCCGAGTTCGAAGTTTGGATTTGGGATAAGGTTGGGGGGTTGGGTAATGAGGTAATTGTTGCAATTCACATTAATCCCGAGATGTTGGATGACCCTAAGATGGAAGATGAGGCCTTCTCCCGACAGGCGTTCGGTGTTTCGGACTTGGCAATGGGGGAGGCCCAGAGCGTTCATGTCCTTGGACGAGTGGGAGCGGATTGCTTAAGTGATCGGCCAACAGTGGTGCGGTTGGTTGGTGCGGGCGTCGCACAGATGTTCTCTGAAGCGTTCTGTTCGCAGGTGGCCTGTCTCCCCCGTGTACAGGAGACCGTAGTGGGAGCAACGAATACAGTAAATCACATTTGTGGACATGCAGGTAAATCTCTGATGAACGTAGAGGGCTTCATTTGGGCCTTTGACATAGGTGATTGGAAGGTATGGGCGCAGGATTTCCAATTCCTGCGACGGCAGGGGAATGTGCTGTTCGAGGTGGGTAGGTTGGTGCTGTGCAGTGATTGAGTTTTTGAGTGGGGAAGCTTGCGCCGATCTCGATTTTGCCATGTGATGCCACACTCTTGACTTTGATATCCAGCATCAGCAGTCCGCACTTTCTCCTCCTTAAGTAGTTGGTGCAATCAGTTACCAATTCACAGGTAACGTATTTTTTTCACTGTAAATGCCACCAATTTCAGAGATTACTTTCCTGCCATTACGGGATTTCTTCAGTTCCTCCTTCTAATCTGTTCCTGAACATGTTACTGATATCATTTTGTCATCGTTTGTGCTGACATAACCGGATATATAATTAATTATTGTGCCATCTCTTCATTCCACATTATAACTTCGCCTGCGTGACTGTAAGGAATATGTTTTAATGACAATTTTTCTCTTCATATACTTTTGGAAGCTTAGAAAATTAGTTTGCGTGTTATGCTCAAGCTTAACTTCAAGGTTTATTTTTCCAACTTCAGTATTCCTTTAGTCTCCTTTTATTGTAATCTGAACTGCTTGCAGTTAACTTGTATGCTGATCTTTTTAGCCGGTTGGTACGCCTCTTACTTGGATTCACTTCTCTCCCTCATATTCTTTGTGAGCCATGGCAGGACCACCTTTCCCGTTTTATGTTGTGCCTGACAGGAATAAACAGTCACAGTTTCTCCAAGGGCTTTTCCAATTTTTTTCATCGTTTTAAGTGATCTTCCCTAATTATTGTGTTTCATGCCACCATAATTTTCTCCATTTAGATTGCAACCCACAATCTCAGAATCATCTTTGTCACTGCATACCAATCAGAGTACATCACTATCACACAAGGTGCTTCTCACAGTTAGATTCCCAGCAATTCCCTTCTCATGACAAAACAGAAATTTTAATATGAAACGTGCCGTCCCAGAAAGTCATAGGACCGCAGTCTCACGAGCAAGAGAGAGGGTTGACTGATGGTGCTTTCAACTCAGTGTCACCATGCCTTTGGCCAGGGATAATGTTCAGAAACTGGAACTTTCATGGCACACTCAGCCACTGCAGGGATTGAGCACCTGCTGTTGCTCTCACTCTGCATCATAAACCAGCTATTCATTCAACAATTTTCCCATTCTGGACTATGCGAGAAATCGGCAGAATCGGTAGGAAACCACACAGACACGGGGAGAACGTGCAAACTCCACACAAGCAGTGTCGAACCTGGGACCCTGAAGCTATTCAGCAGCCGTGCTAACCAGCGAGCCATCATGCCACTCATTTGCTCACTGACTTGACCACACAGCCCTCTATGGCAACTATCTCCACAGAGTCACCAATCTCTGGCTGAAAATATTCCCACTGTGTCTCATTTCGAATTTGTTATTGCTTCAATTTGACTCTGTGCCCTCGGGTTCTAGTGTGTCATATTGGTTGAAACATCTTCTCCACATTGGCTCTATGCAGGCCTCTCAGCATTCTAAAAATTTCAATTGCATCAAGTCACTGACTCAAACATCATTGAAACCGACCGCTGTTCTAACCAGTCCATGCCACCGCTTACGGAACCTAACGTAGTACCAACTGCGTGTACTGGGCCCATATCTCTCTTAACGTTTCCTATTCATGCACTTATCCAAATGTCTTTTGAAAGTTGCCATTTTGTCCACATTCACTACTTCCTCTCGAACTTTGCACAGGTAACGTACCATATAAATTAAAACAAAGTGTACCTCATGTGTTTTTACATCCTTTCTCCTGTCACCTTAAAAATATGTCCCCTAGTCCTGAAATCCACTAAAGAAGGAAAGCACAGTTGCAGTTGAGCAAATCTGCATCTCTGAGGATTTTCAAAGCTTTTATAGGATAAACATCAACATCCTAAGCTCCTTTGAAAGAAGTCCCAGCCTATCCGGCCTTCCCTTACACCTCAATCCCTTCATTCCTCGCAAACTCCTGGTGAATCTCTTTTGAGCTCTCTCCAGCTTACTACTCTTTTTTGTCGAACAGAGCAATCAGAAATTGACGCAGTACTCCAGAAGAGGCTCACCTACGTCCTGTACAACCTCAGTATGACGTCCCAACTCCAATACAAAAAAACTGAGCAACGAATGAAAGCATTCTCCCAGCATTTTTAATGGAATTGTCAGTGTGCGACACGACTTTCAAATTCCATTCCGTGACCTATTCACGTGTCTATTACGCAGCACTATTCAAGACGGTACTTGTAATTGTACAAGTGCTACTCTCTCTGTCATTCCTTTGATCATATACCTGAATGATCAATGTCTCTTTTAATCTTTGCTAACCTGAGATATCTTTCTTTTCTGTCTACTGTCCCACCATCGAGTGTTATCGAGTCCTTCAGCACAGAAACAGGCGTTTGGCACAAACTGGTTCATACTGATCATAATGCCAGTCCACATTAACCGCATGTCTCTGCACTTGGCCCATATTATTCTAATCATTTGCTGTCCATGTATTTGTCCAAACGCCTTTTCAATGATCTCAACGTACACACAAAAACTTCTGCTATCAGCTCATTATATGCATACCGGTAATTTTGGTGTCAACCATAAACTGACGATCCGTGCCTTTCATATTGTCATCTAAAACATTTCCAAAAGTCACAAAAAAAAAGTACCAGCACGGATCGCTGTGGAACACTGCTGGTCACAAGCCTACAGTCTGACAATCAACCCTCCAAAATCTCATCCTTTCTCTTGTTGTTAACTGAACTTTGTATCCAATTGACAGACTCACTGTGAATCCCACGTGATCAAACTTTACTCAATAGTCTTCCATGTGGAATCTTGTCAAACGCTTTCTTAAAGCCTAAGATGAGCAATGTCTATCGCTCTGCCTCATCAATCCTCTTGTGTACTTGATCCAAAAATCAAACAAATTGGTGAGACACCGTTTCCACATCACGAATCCATGCTGATGATTGCCTATATTTCCTGGCCTCTGCAAGTGCTCTCTTCCAAAACCACCTCTAAAAACCTGTGAACCAACAATTTCAAACTCACAAGTCTGTAGATCCAAGTCTTTTCCCTATATCGTTCTTCAACCTCGTTTGTCACTGTCCAATCATTTGGAATCTCACCCAAATTTAGATATGACACAAGTATCTCAGCAAGGAGTCCTGCAATTTCCGCGCTTACCTCTCACAATGCTTTTGGATTCAGTTCCAACACAGAGTAAACCTCTATGCTAATTGAAACCAGCAACACAGAATAAATATTTATCCCGTGCTGTAATCAATGAAAATCCGAGAGACAAGGCGTATCTCAAAGGTGACGATCTTGCGGGAAAATTAACAAATTAATTCTTTACGTCAAACAGAGAAAATGAAAACTGA